>NC_092092.1:75042588-75187588 GCF_045679555.1 Salvelinus alpinus
TCCATGGTGCTGAATCCAGTCACACTTTCTAGAATGATCCAACCTCACAGATACCCCCCCCCCCCCCCCCTCTCTCTCTCTCTCTCACACACACACACAGTATATTTACTGACTCATTCAAGGCCGCTTCACGTACCATTCGTAGCCCATTCATTCATTCAGTCAGTCCAGTCAGTGAAACGGATATCTAGATCGGTACTATCAGTTTCTAAATATGGAGCAGGAGAGACTCCCCTCTGGGCACAGACGTAAATGTTACGTCTAGTCCACGTTGGTTCAAAGTAATTCCATTGAAATGATGTGGAAACATCGTTGATTCAACCAGTTTGGGCCCAATGGGTAGGGAGTAGGCCAGACCAGTAGACCGCCACTCTCCATAAATGCGCATCCGAAACAATCGGTAGTCTACATGACACCACGCAAGATCGATAAGTGTCCGGGTCGGGACACTATAATGTCACTAAGTATTCTTCTGATAGGGATAAGTCAATCAATCCCTCATCATGACCGATATGCGGAATACTCGGCCTACATACTCTATGAAATAAACCGTGCAGTGTACATATGTAGTGAAGAATAGTTTTTCGATGCATACCTTCAGTAGCATAGTTGTGGTCGCGAAGGAAGCTGTTGTTGATCTTGCGGGTGTCAGTCTCCTCCTCCATTGATAAATCGGTTGGTTCTGGATCCTGAGACCGTTAAAAGACATCCTAGACGTTACCATCAGCAGCAGGCGGGCCGCGAGACCAACGGGAGCGCTGTCATCATGACTCCAACTCTCCGGTAGCTATAATGGAATGATCAAAAAGCCATATTGGCAACTTCCGTCCACGTCTCGGTGCGCATTAAATAGTGGAATAACAGACCTATCCAATTGTGTCTTTACAAAAAAAGACGAAAATAGCCTATGTAATTTAAAATGGACAAAATGTTTTCATATAGTGCCACCTCCTCTGCTATGCAGTGGAATGGGTCAAAGACATTGCCTTTCCCAGGTATGCGGGCGTGTGAATCAGACAGCAGTCCTCCGTAAATCTTCTCTGGTGAGGATTTGAGTTGAAGCAGGCAAGACTCTCTCTAACGAACAGTGTGGCTGGGGCGGGGGTAGGATTATGCGTCAAGCCTGACTGGCTAAAATCATTCCACCGTTTCCCTGCCAGCCTCCTCGGATGCACATCAGAGTACCACTTCGGGTTCTTCCTTCCTTTCGTTAACCAAGCAAAGTCCTCCTCGTCTTGTCTCCTCGAACAGAAGGAACTTTAATGCGCATATGGACTCGGCAGTATTCCTGCCGCTGGTACTGACGCGCCGCTTTAGCACTAGCTCCTCCCAATACAGATTGCCGCAGCCTGGATCTTCAAAACTACACGCGGCAAACGCGTTTTGAACGCTCGCTGTGACGTTTACTCCAACCACCACAGTGCAGCCTACTGGCAATGGTCAGTTAGAAAATCATGAATTATGAATGAATGACATTGTACAGTTCCAGCATATACGTTTTTTTCCGGGTGACAGTAAGGAATGGGCTCACTGATTTAGGTAATACATGTTAAAGTTGTAGGCCTATAGACAGCAGGAGAGAGAGGAATACATTGAGGGGAGAGAGTGATGAGGGTGAGAGGGGAGGCTAAAGATACAGAGGAAGACAGATCAGGAGAGTTGGGAAGTGGGGCAGAGGGAGAGACTGAGAATGACAGATATGGATCAGGAAAGTTGGGAAATGGGATAAGAGGGAGAGACTGAGAATGACAGATATGGATCAGGAGAGTTGGGAAGTGGGGCAGAGGGAGAGACTGAGAATGAGATACATGGATCAGGAGAGTGGGGCAGAGGGAGAGACTGAGAATGACAGATAGGGATCAGGGAAGTGGGGTAGAGAGAGAGACTGAGACAGGCAGGGGAAAAAAGGGAGGAAGAAAGAGTGAGGGAGGAAATAAATAGAGAAAGACAGAGAGAGACCGAGAGGGGAAAGAGAGACAAAGACAGAGAGAGGGGAAAAAGAGAGAGAGAGACAGAGAGAGAGAGAGAGGGAATAAATAGAAAAAGACAGAGAGAGAGAGAGGGGGGGAAGATAAAGAGAGAGACAGAAAGAGAGGAATGAGAGAGCAATAGAGACAGAAAGAGAGAGAAAGAGAGACAGAGAGAGAGGGGGGTGGGAGAGAGAGCGAGATGATGAAGGATGAGTGGAGCAACCAGTCTGATTAATTAGATGAAGTTGAGATGCCGTTGGTGCCGGGTCTTTCTGGATCTAATATCAATCACCACTGGGAACTTTCCCTCACTCACACACACACACACACACACACACACACACACACACACACACACACACACACACACTACCCTTTATAATCCCCCAATGTGTGTGTGTGTGTGTGTGTGTGTGTGTGTGTGTGTGTGTGTGTGTGTGTGTGTGTGTGTGTGTGTGTGTGTGTGTGTGTGTGTGTGTGTGTGTGTGTGTGTGTGTGTGTGTGTGTGTATGCGTATCGATTTGTCTGTGTGTGGGTGTGTGTGCGCATGTGTTTGGGCATTTGTGTGCATGTGTGTGTGTCTGCATTTTGTCAATACACATGTAATCCCTGGTCCCATTTGCAGCCAGGTCGCTCAAGATTCACTTCAAAATTGGACATCCGTCCATGTCCCGAGGACGTCGGGAGAGGCCTTTGAAACCTGCCCACAGGGGCAACGGTGAGCACTATTACCATCAAGTAGGCTTGTGTTTTGCTAGGGTGTTGTGGACACTCCTGGTGTTGTTGTTGTTGTTGTGGTTGTTGTTTTAACCCTATCCCAAACCTTAACTTAAAGATGCACTGTGCAGAAATCGTTCAGCCATTTCCTGGTTGCTAAAATTCTAATAGTTCAATTCTAATTTCAGTTAATGTGATAAAACAAGCAAGTAAAGTGTAGAAAATAACTGTACCATCTAAACCGCTGTGAAATATATTTTCCATAACCATAAATATTGTATTTTCAGCTGTTGGAAGCTGGTGCACAAAAACGAAACTTAAGAACGGGAAGCATAGAAATAGTACACATAGAACAGATCTACCGCTTCTTAGACTGGCTTTCAATGAGAATGACAGATCTATAACTCACATTTATATGTGAATTTGGTCAGGTCGCCCCAAAAAAGGGACATATTTTGCAGCTTTAACCATTCAGGATGAATGCAGGAGGAGCCACATAAAGGAGCAGCAACCCAGGGTGTCCAAAACACCACGCGTGTTGACGTCTGCAGCAGCGCTTCGACATTTGACGTTTGGAGAAATGTGTATACACGTCAGAATCCGAAGGGAAATGGGTCAAACCGTGAGATCTTGTTGACATTTGCACATACAATCCCCTGCTTTAGTGCTAATGGATATGTGGCTGTGGGAGAGAGATACTTTTCATACCAGAAACATCTCCTCTGTCTCCTACACATGTTATCTTACACCACACTAGCCCCCCAGCCTCCACCTGAATAATTACAGTGCCATGCCACACACACACGCACACCACACACAAACACACAAACACACCACTATGCTGAATAGATTACAGTGCATTACCCATGCAGAGCTATAATGAAGCCAACTGGAGCATTGGGAAGCTCTGTGTTCGGATGTAAAGAAGAACGGTTACATATTTACACTCTCCTGCTCTTCTAATACGAATCTCTGTTCAAAGCCACCTATCTTCAGCTTAAGATCTATCTGAGTGGTCAGTGGAGCATCTCCACTGAAATAGGACATCTTTATCATTATTTAAACAGGAGGACTGACAAGTGTGTTAAGTCATGGATTGTTACTAACAAAGACTCAAGTCTCCTGTGTGTCAGTTGAATAACAACAGGATTAGATTGAAAGGAATTAGAAGCTCTGGGAGACAATGGAAATGGCAGAGTTAGTGGAGTGAAGGCTGGTCGGTTGGACGATTATGAGTCCACTTGGGAAGTGGCAAGTGGGTAGAACGCAGGTGGCTTTGGTAAAGAGAGAGAGTTGTAGTTGATGTTAATGGTAATCCCATGTCCACTACTACTATTATTATTGCTGTTGGTCCCACCATTTATTTATATATAAATATATATATATTTTACATATATATATAAATATATATTTTTATATATGTATACTTTGACAATGTAAGTAATAATGAACTTGCCATGTCAATAAAGTCAATTGAATTGAATTGAATTGGATTGAGTGAGAGAGAGAGAGAGAATACATTAAAAAAGAGAATGGCAAAAGTCAGATATCGAGTGAGACAGAGAGAGAGCACAAGATAGAGAGAGAGAGACAGAATGAGACAGAGTGAGAGAGAGAGACAGATATTAAGGAAAGGCAGTGAAAAGCAGAAGCAGAAAATGTGACTGTTTAATGAAAGTGTGGAAGCCAGAAGCCAAAACCTCAGATCAATGCTACTGCTTTAAACGTCTTATGGATCCCTTCGCACGCCAATCCCTTTAGCGCTTTGGCTTTAATGACACAGATCCTTCCTGTCTTTTATCTCTACACTCCCCTTTTCCCCTGCTTTCCTCACCCTGTTTCGCCCAGCCTCTTTCCCTTGTCGTTTAGACAGGTCTCCCTGTTTCCCGCTCCCTAGCCCTGCCTTTCTCCCATCTACCTAGCCCTGTCTCTAAGCGTTTCTCCCCTCTATCTAGCCCTGTCTCTAATCTTTTCTCACCTCTACCTAGCTCTGTCTCTAAGCTTTTCTCCCCTCTCCCTAGCTCTGTCTCTAATCTTTTCTCCCATCTACCTAGCCCTGTCTCTAAGCTTTTCTCCCCTCTACCTAGCCCTGTCTCTAATCTTTTCTCCCCTCTACCTAGCCCTGTCTCTAAGCTTTTCTCCCCTCTATCTAGCCCTGTCTCTAAGCTTTTCTCCCATCTCCCTAGCCCTGTCTCTAAGCTTTTCTCCCCTCTCCCTAGCCCTGTCTCTAAGCTTTTCTCCCCTCTATCTAGCCCTGTCTCTAAGCTTTTCTCCCATCTCCCTAGCCCTGTCTCTAAGCTTTTCTCCCCTCTCCCTAGCCCTGTCTCTAAGCTTTTCTCCCCTCTCCCTAGCCCTGTCTCTAAGCTTTTCTCCCCTCTACCTAGCCCTGTCTCTAAGCTTTTCTCCCCTCTATCTAGCCCTGTCTCTAAGCTTTTCTCCCCTCTACCTAGCCCCGTCTCTAAGCTTTTCTCCCCTCTACCTAGCCCTGTCTCTAAGCTTTTCTCCCATCTACCTAGCCCTGTCTCTTAGCTTTTCTCCCATCTATGCTCCCTCCGTCTCTCTCATGCTCTCTCTCTCTCTAATGCTCCCTCCATCTCTCTCATGCTCTCTCTCTCTCTAATGCTCTCTCTCTAATGCTCCCTCCGTCTCTCTCATGCTCTCTCTCTCTCTCTAATGCTCTCTCTCTAAATGCTCCCTCCGTCTCTCTCATGCTCTCTCTCTCTCTAATGCTCTCTCTCTAATGCTCCATCCATCTCTCTCATGCTCTCTCTCTCTCTAATGCTCTCTCTCTAATGCTCCCTCCATCTCTCTCATGCTCTCTCTCTCTCTAATGCTCTCTCTCTAATGCTCCCTCCGTCTCTCTCATGCTCTCTCTCTCTCTAACGCTCTCTCTCTAAATGCTCCCTCCGTCTCTCTCATGCTCTCTCTCTCATGCTCCCTCCGTCTCTCTCATGCTCTCTCTCTCTCTCATGCTCCCCCCGTCTCTCTCATGCTCTCTCTCTCTCTCTCATGCTCCCTCCGTCTCTCTCATGCTCTCTCTCTCTCATGCTCTCTCTCTCTCTCTCTAATGAATCCCTTTCTCACTCCCCTAACACCCCCTCTTTTTTTTCCTTTTCTTTCTTTACCTTTATTTAACCAGGTAGGCTAGTTGAGAACAAGTTCTCATTTACAACTGCGACCTGGCCAAGATAAAGCAAAGCAGTGCGACAAAAACAACAACACAGAGTTACACATGGAATAAACAAGTGTACAGTCACTAACACAATAGGGGAAAAAATCCCTCCCCTCTTCCCCTTACACCTTCTCCTCTCCTCTCCTTCCCTTTTCTCCCTCTTTAGGTCCGGCCGGCCAGGTAGTTGGTCCGGTCGGGGGGACGAGACGGGGGATAAATAAAAATATGGATGTGTAGTTGTGGTTGAGTGTATTAAATCAAGCCTGAAGGGCGTTGGTCACTAACAGCAGGGTTTACTCCTCATGTCGTCTCTCTCTCTCTCTAATGTTCCCTCCATCTCTCTCCCCCTTTCTCTTCCTCTCTCTCTAATGTTCCCTCCATCTCTCTCCCCCTTTCTCTTCTTCTCTCTCTAATGTTCCCTCCATCTCTTTCTCTCTCCCCCTTTCTCTTCCTCTCTCTAATGTTCCCTCCATCTCTCTCTCCCCCCATTTCTCTTCCTCTCTAATGTCACCCCCATCTCCCCCTTTCTCTTCCTTTCTCTCTCTAATGTTCTCTCCATCTCTCTCTCTCAAATTCAATTTAAGGGGCTTTATTGGCATGGGAAACATATGTTAACATTGCCAAAGCAAGTGAAGTAGATAATAAACAAAAGTGAAATGAACAATAAAAAATTAACAGTAAACATTACACTCACAAAAGTTCCAAAACAATAAAGACATTTCAAATGTCGTATTATGTATATATACCGTGTTGTAACGATGTACAAATAGTTAAAGTACAAAAAGGAAAATAAATAAACATAAATATAGGTTGTATTTACAATGGTGTTTGTTCTTCACTGGTTGCCCTTTTCTTGTGGCAACAGGTCACAAATCTTGCTCTCTTCCTCTCTCGCTCTAATGCTCCCGCCATCTCTCTCTCTCCCTTTTTCTAATGCTCCCTCCCTCCATCTCTCTCTCTCCCCCTTTTTCTAATGCTCTCTCCCTCCATCTCTCTCTCCCCCTTTTTCTAATGCTCCCTCCCTCCACCCTCCATTAATGAATTAATTTAAATTGATGGATGTTCTATGATTAGTGGAAACCTTTCCTAGAAAAACTGGTCGATTTAAATGATTCCCTATGGAAATACCAGTACGTTAGCCTATCTGACCTCGAGGGCACACTAACAAACACATGTTTAGGCTATGCACACACTTGCATGCATAAACACACCCGCACACAGACACACACACACAGTCAAACCCCCCTTTTTTAAAGTCAAAATGTAGTTAATAGCAAAAAAAGTGACACATTTATTCAATTTTAATGTAGTCATTGCTGTATGAGTACAGCTATTCTGCAATGTGCTCTGTATGTAACCTCTCTTGTTGCTAGGTAACTGCCGGTGAAGCTACAACCATTGCTATGCAGCACAACGACAGCTGTCTCTGTAATTGGACCATTAAGATGATTAAACGTCGTCATCATTCCGCTCCTCTCTGTCTCAATACAGTTCAGGATCCACAACACGCTGTAACAGAAGAGTTAATGGACTGAACAGGAGAGGCTGATACTTCTTGTTTATTTCTCATTAGGAGACTGAAGATCATAAAGATTGTTTTCTAAGTCCCAAATGGCACCCTATTCCCTATAGAGTGCACTACTTTTGACCATAGCCCTACAAAAAGTAGTGCACTAAGTTGGGAATAGGGTGCCATTTGGGATATGGCAAGCTGTCCACACACACACACACACACACACACACACACACACACACACACACACACACACACACACACACACACACACACACACACACACACACACACACACACACACACACACACACACACACACACACGTGCACAGAATTATGAATTTGATGGATTGGAAATGATTTTTCCACCAGTGGCTACAGGCTTTCTGTGACTTTACGCCACACAGTACTACTCAATTCCTTAGTTATGATTGGCCCTCCCCCACCGTAAATTATGCTTTTGGCTTGGCCCGGTCTTCAGAGGCTGTGGCTTGTCCCGGTCTTCAGAGGCTGTGGCTTGTCCCGGTCTTCGGCGGCTGTGGCTTGGCCCGGTCTTCAGAGGCTGTGGCTTGGCCCGGTCTTCGGATGCTGTGGCTTGGCCCGGTCTTCGGATGCTGTGGCTTGGCCCGGTCTTCAGAGGCTGTGGCTTGGCCCGGTCTTCAGAGGCTGTGGCTTGGCCCGGTCTTCGGAGTCTATGGCTTGGCCCGGTCTTCAGAGGCTGTGGCTTGGCCCAGTCTTCGGAGTCTATGGCTTGGCCCGGTCTTCAGAGGCTGTGGCTTGGCCCAGTCTTCGGAGTCTATGGCTTGGCCCGGTCTTCAGAGGCTGTGGCTTGGCCCAGTCTTCGGAGGCTGTGGCTTGGCCCGGCCTTGTCAAAATGGAGCTTAGCGCCTCTCTCTCTTTCTTTCTCTTCTTTAACAAACCCTTCATTTTGTGAGCTAACAAATAATGAAGTAAAGTCACATTTAGCATGGTAAATTCATAAGCACAAATAAGAATGATATAGATAAGGATATTTTTCAAATGGAGAAAGTTTCTATTGCATAGTGACTATATGTACATCTAGCGTGTGAGCGGTATTTCTCAAAGCGAGTGATAATTAGCAACGGTTATATTGGGCTCAATGTGGTGAGTTCAAAGACAACCTTGGTAGTATAATAAACGTTGAAACAACTGGATTGTTTTAGGCCACAGAATATAGAGAAGGGCTGTTTATCTGACCCTTTTCTTTTCTATTTCAATATGGAAGTAATGTCACGACTTCAGCAGAAGTCGGTTCCTCTCCTTGTTCGGTCGACGTCACCGGTCTTCTAGCCATCACCGATCCACCTTTCATTTTCCATTTGTTTTGTCTTGTTTTCCCGCACACCTGGTTTACATTCCCTAATTATTTGACGTGCATATAACCCTCTGTTCCCCCCATGTCTGTGTGTGTAAATGTTTGTTGTAGAGTATTTGTGCACTTCAGACTGGTTTGCGACAGGTTATTTCAACCCGTATTTTGTTGTTCTGGGTGCAGTTTGTTTTGCCGCATTATACTGCTCCGGTTGTTACCCATTTCTGCTCTCCTGCGCCTGACTTCCCTGCAGCCAGTTACGCACCTCTTACAAGTAAATCAGGTACTGGTTTTTGTATGCACTGTTTCTTGAGTAAAATGTATTCTTATACCATATTCTTGTAGGGAGTGTAGGGAGCATGGGGGGGGGGGGGGGATACATAAGATGTGACAAATCAATTGTATGTTTCGGTGTTCCTCAAGGTTCTGTTTTAGGACCACTATTGTTTTCACTATATAGTCTACCTCTTGGTGATGTCATTCGGAAACACAATGTCAACTTTCACTGCTATGTGGACGACACACAGCTGTCCATTTTGATTAAACATGGTGAAGCCCCAAAATTGCCTACCCTGGAAGCCTGTGTTTCAGACATAAGCACATTTTTTACTTTTAAACTCAGACAAAACAGAGATGCTAGTTCTAGGTCCCAAGAAACAAATACATATGCTGTTGGATCTGACAAATAATCCTGATTATCCAATCCACCACCCTTACTGTCTCTGCCTGGCCGGTTCCCCTCTCTCCACTGGGATTCTCTGCCTCTGACTCTATTACGGGGGCTGAGTCACTGGCTTACTAGTGCTCTTCCATGCCGTCCCTATGAGGGGTGCGTCACTTCATTGGGTTAAGTCACAGACGTGATCTTCCTGTCCGGTTTTGCGCCCCCTCAGGATCGTGTGGTGGAGGAGATCTTTGTGGTCTATACACAGCCTTGTCTCAGGATAGTAAGTTGGTGGTCTGCTGATATCCCTATAGTGGTGTGGGGGCTGTGCTTTGGCAAAGAGGCTGGGGTTATAACCTGCCTGTTTGGCCCTGTCCGGGGGTATCGTCAGACGGGGCCACAGTGTCCAGTATCTATGCTGCAATCGTCTATGTGCCGGGGGGCTAGGGTCAGTCTATTATATCTGGTGTAATTCTCCTGTCTTAACTGGTGTTCTGTGTGAATTTAACCATGCTCCCTCTAATTCTCTCTCTCTCCCTCTCTCCCTCCCCTCCCGGAGGACCTGTGCCCTAGGGCCATGCCTCAGGACTACCTAGCCTAATGACTCCTTGTGGTCCCCAGTCTACCTGGTCGTGCTGCTGCTCCAGTTCAACTGTTCTGCCTGCGGCTATGGAACCCTGACCTGTTCACCGGATGTGCTACCTTGTCCCGGACCTGCTGTTTTCGACTCGCTCTCTCCATCTCTGGCTCCTCTCTCGCTCTCTCTCTGTCTACTCTCTTTCGCTGTCTCTTCTCTCTCGCTCTCTTCTCTCTCACTCTCCTCTCTCTCGCTCTCTCTCTTTCTCTCTGTTTCCCCTCTCTCGCTCTATCTGTCTCCTCTCTCTCTCTCTCTCTCTCTCTCTCTCTCTCTCTCTCTCTCTCTCTCTCTCTCTCTCTCTCTCTCTCTCTCTCTCTCTCTCTCTCTCTCTCCATCTCTACCGCACCTGCTGTCTCGACCTCTGAATGCTCGGCTATGAAAAGCCAACTGACATTTACTCCTGAGGTACTGACCTGTTGCACCCTCTACAACCACTGTGATTATTATTTGACCCTGCTGGTCATCTATGAACGTTTGAACATCTTGAAGATCAATCTGGCCTTAATGGCCATGTACTCTTACAATCTCCACCCGGCACAGCCAGAAGAGGACTGGCCACCCCTCAGAGCCTGGTTCCTCGCTAGGTTTCATCCAAGGTTCCTGCCTTTCTAGGGAGTTTGTCCTAGCCACCGTGCTTCTACATCAGCATTGCTTGCTGTTTGGGGTTTTAGGCTGGGTTTCCGTACAGCACTTTGTGACATCTGCTGATGTAAAAAGGGCTTCATAAATAAATTTGATTGATGATTGATTGAAAGGGGGACATGATGAAAGGGGGACATGACTAAAAAAGTTTGGGAAACACTGATCTAGCTAATGATTAGATACAGACGGGCAACCTCACGCTTCAGCTTATTTATTTATAGCCACTATGCTGCATCAGTTGTTGTTATGCTCATTTTGGACAATTTAATTTTAGTAGAAAAGTAGAAAAGTCACCAGAGACGCGTTCAGTATAAAAAAAAATGTAATGCAACGCTCGATTAAATGGGAACAGTGCTGTTCTGAATAATGACCAGTTGAAAACTGGGGAGGGGAGCGGCTCAAAATGCACTGCTACCCCTCCAATACGTCACTCATTGCTTAAAGCCACACCCACTAAACGTTAGACCCACAGTTTAAAGTAATGAAGAAATGGTTGGTATTTCAGTTGTGGTTGGGATATATTAACCAAATTATCAGGAAAGTTTGGGATATATTTTCCCTTTAAAATTCACCAGAATCAACCCTTTCACAGCTATTTCTTTAAAAAAAAACATATTATTGGGGGCATGCCCCTTGACCCCCCCTAGAAGGGTGTTGATGCATTGAATGCATTGCTACATTCAATGTCTTGTAGGCCTAGTTGAGTGGCTGGCCTAGTTGAGTAGCTGGCCTAGTTGAGTAGCTGGCCTAGTTGAGTAGCTGGCCTAGGCTACAACTCAAATGTTGAGTTGTGTTTCTTTGCATGTTTTTTTGTTGCAGGTTTTGTTTTTTGGTTGTTCATTGTCAAGCTTTCAAAACCGAAGCCAGACTGCAACATTTTAGTAGCCTAGCTAGGACTGTGGCATTGGTCTGTACACTTTCCCTCCGTTGCGTGCTGTAAACGGGACCCACGAAAGCAGTGCAATTGACTTTGAATACACAGATCCAAGTGCATCACGCTGTAATTTCATGAACTAAATGACTCAACTGTTGACTAATTTATACTCGCTTGTATGTCATATTGTCCTTTAGTAGTAATTTATACCCACATGTGAATCCTTTATCTTATAACTTTTTGACAACTAAGGTGACATTTTCTGTAGGCTACAGAAATGACCCGTTGGAACCGAAACTTGGCGTGGACATTTAGCAAAAGTATGTCGAACATCTCGTTCCAAAATCATGGGCATAAATATGGAGTTGCCCCCCCACCCCCATTGCTACTATAACAGCCTACACTCTTTCCACCAGATGTTGGAACATTGCTACGGGGACTTGCTTCCATTCAGCCACAAGAGCATTAGTGACGTCAGACACTGATGTTGGGCGATTAGGCCTGGCTCACAGTCGTCGTTCCAACTCATCCCAAAGGTGTTCGATGGGGTCGAGGCTCTGTGCAGGCAAGTCAAGATCTTCCACACCGATTTCAACAAACTATTTCACAGGGCCATTGTCATGCTGAAACAGTAAAGGGCCTTCCCCAAACTGTTGGCACAAAGTTGGAAGCACAGAATCATCTAGAATGTCATTGTATGCTGTAGCGTTAAGAATTGAACCATGACAAACAGCCCCAGACGGTTCAACAGTGAAGTGGTAGGCCACACAAGCTCACAAAACAGGACCGCCGAGTGCTGAATCAAATAGCGTGTAAAAATCGTCTGTCCTCGGTTGCAACTCTCACTACGGAGTTCCAAACTGCCTCTGGAAGCAACGTCAACACAATAACTGTTCGTCGGGGGCTTCATGAAATGGGTTTCCATAGCCGAGCAGCCGCACACAAGCCTAAGATCACCATGCACAATGCCAAGCGTCAGCTGGAGTGGTGTAAAGCGCCCTGCCATTGGACTCTGGAGCAGTGGAAACACGTTCTCTGGAGTGATGAATCACGCTTCACCATCTGGCAGTCCGACGGACTAATCTGGGTTTGGCGGATGCCAGAAGAACGCTACCTGCCCGAATGCATAGTGCCAACTGTAAAGTTTGGTGGAGGACGAACAGTTATTGTGTTGACGTTGCTTCCAGATGCAGTGTTGAAACCGAGGACAAACTTTCTTTCTTTCTTTCTCGGCGGTCCTGTTTTGTGAGCTTGTGTGGCCTACCACTTCGTGGCTGAACCGTTGTTGCTACAAGATAATTCCACTTCACAATAACAGCACTTACAGTTGACCGGGGCAGCTCTAGCAGGGCAGAAATTTGAGGAACTGACTTGTTGTAAAGGTGGGATCCTATGACGGTGTCACATTTAAAGTCACAGAGCTCTTCAGTAAGGCCGTTCTACTGCCAATGTTTGTCTATGGAGAAACATTGGCAGTAAAATGGCCTTATTGTCAGCAACGGGTGTGTAGAATGGCCTGACACCTGACAGCAACGGGTGAGGCTGAAATAGTGAAATAGACTAATCCACTAATTTGAAGGGGTGTGCACATGCTTTTGTATATTTAGTGTATGATATAGTGCACTGGCTGACTCATGTGTGGGTTTGGTAGGATGGGTGTGGCAATGCACTGCCACTAGGCATGCAGCACGTTGGCAGTGCTTGCTGTGACTTGTAGTGCAGCGCATCACGTCAGTACAATATAGAGCCCCACAGTGGAGGTGTCATAAAACCCAGAGAACCTAATGGTCAAACAGGGAAGTGGATCCAATTGTTTTTCCACCATTACTTTTTTAGAAACTTTTTAAAGAATTTTAGAAAACATAAAAGTCACCTTGTCCTACAGAGATTTACATGGTTCTCAAAACGTCACGCCAGGGTAAGCCTACACAAAACACAGCCCTTATTTTAAGTGTTTCTAAAATCCCCAATGGGAAAAAGGAATGGGGGGAAAACAATTGGGACCATTTCCTTGTTTGACCGTTAAGTTTTATGGGATTTATGACATACTGTGGTACTCTATGGAAGCGGGCCAAAATGAATTGACAACCCAAATCATTGCTGGGGCCGGATTTGGCCAGCGGGCCTTGTGTTTCACACATGTGACTTAGAGGGAACAGATACTGTGACTAGTGTGATTGTCTATGGAGCTGAAGTAAACAGAATTAATATCAGTCCTCCAACCCTCCAGTCTATTACTAGGATAAATCACAGAGATATGTTCTCCTCCCTCTGTGAATAGTAACATGTCAATGAGCTGATCCAGCCTGTAACTTACACTCTCTGGGCTTAGTTTAATTGGACCATCAGAGTAAAGCTGTAAAGCTAATATTGATCTAGACTGGTTAATTGATCTCTCTAAGTGACTGCATAGAACACGATGACTGGCTGTGATAGTCTGCCTGCCTGCCAGCCTGTCTGTCTGCCCGTCTGGAAAGGGAAAGGGGATACCCAATCAGTTGTACAACTGAATACATTCAGCTGAAATATGTCTTCTGCATTTAACCCAACCCCTCTGAATCAGAGAGGTGGGGGGGGCTGCCTTAATAGACGTCCGCGTCTTCGGCGCCCAAAGTTGTTGTTGAGAGTTAACTGCATTGCTCAAGGGCACAACAGACGATTTTTTCACCTTTCCAATGCAACTTGCCCAATGCAACTTGCCCAGTGCTCTTAACCGCTAGGCTACCCGCTGTCCCTGTCTGTCCTTCTGGCCGTTTGTCTGTCTGTTCACACTAGACTGAGTCATGAGGAGGAGTGTGTCTCTGTGTTGTCTGGCCATGGAGAGCAGAGCAGCCTCACATGTAGGGAATGTCTGGAAGGGTCAACAGTGGAGAAGGTGGAAAGTTTTAAGTTCCTCGGCATACACTTCACAGACAAACTGAAATGGTCCACCCACACAGACAGCGTGGTGAAGAAGGCGCAACAGTGCCTCTTCAACCTCAGGTGGCTGAATAAATGTACAGATGCACAATCGAGAGCATCCTGTCGGGCTGTATCACAGCCTGGTACGGCAACTGCACCGCCCTCAACCGCAAGGCTCTCCAGAGGGTGGTGCGGTCTGCACAACGCATCACCGGAGGCAAACTACCTGCCCTCCAGGACACCTACACCAACCGATGTCACAGGAAGGCCAAAAAGATCATCAAGGACAACAACCACCTGAGCCACTGCCGGTTCACCCCGCTACCATCCAGAAGGCGAGGTCAGTACAGGTGCATCAAAGCTGGGACCGAGAGACTGAAAAACAGCTTCTATCTCAAGGCCATCAGACTGTTAAACAGCCATCACTAACTCAGAGAGGCTGCTGCCTACATTGAGACACAATCACTGGCCATTTTAATAAACGGATCACGAGTCACTTTAAATAATGCCACTTTAAATAATGCCACTTTAATAATGTTTACATATCTTACATTACTCATATCATATGTATATACTGTACTCTATATCATCTACTGCATCTTGCCATCTTTATGTAATACATGTACCACTAGCCACTTTAAACTATGCCACTTTATGTTTACATACCCTACAGTACTCATCTCATATGTATATACCGTACTCTATACCATCTACTGCATCTTGCCATGCCGTTCTGTACCACCACTCATTCATATATCTTTATGTACATATTCTTTATCCCTTTACACTTGTGTGTGTGTATAAGGTAGTAGTTGTGGAATTGTTAGGTTAGATTACTTGTTGGTTATTACTGCATTGTCGGAACTAGAAGCACAAGCATTTCGCTACACTCGCATTAACATCTGCTAACCATGTGTATGTGACTAATAAAATTTGATTTGATTTGATTTGATTTGATTTAACTGACTTGCCTAGTTAAATAAAGGTTAAAATATGTACATATTCTCATTCACCCCTTTAGATTTGTGTGTATAAGGTAGTTGTTGGGGACTTGTTTGATATTACTGTACTGTCGGAACTAGAAGCACAAGCATTTCGCTACACTCGCATTAACATCTGCTAACCGTGTCTATGTGACCAATTTGATTTGTCTGCTACTTCAACACTGACCGTAGTACATTTTATCGTGCAGCACCACCTTCTGGCATAAACGAGCATTACATGTGAAAATGCAAAGACATTGACAACATATGCACAGCTGATTACTCACACCCCCCATCCACTCTGCCAGGACAGGACAAACAGCCTAGTTTAGCAGTCTGCTTCTCTCTCTCTCTCTCTCTCTCCATTCAAGATTTTGAATAGTATTTGCTTATCACTCAGAGGGAGGATTATTTCTTTAAGAAAGCTCTGACTTTTACTAAAATCCCACTATTTACAGCGTCAAACCTCGAGGCCTGCCTGTGAATACATGTTGTAGATGATAAAGTAAGCATCCTAATCCTATAGATTACCACTCAGTCCCTCCAGGATAATCCTTTATAATCCTATAGATTACCTCTACGTCCCGCCAAGATAATCCTTTACAATCCTATAGATTACTACTCGAACCCTCCAGGATAATCCTTTACAATCCTATAGATTACCACTCCGTCCCTCCAGGATAATCCTTTATAATCCTATAGATTACCACTCCGTCCCTCCAGGATAATCCTTTATAATCCTATAGATTACTACTCGAACCCTCCAGGATAATCCTTTATAATCCTATAGATTACTACTCGAACCCTCCAGGATAATCCTTTATAATCCTATAGATTACCACTCGAACCCTCCAAGATAATCCTTTATAATCCTATAGATTACCACTCAAACCCTCCAGGATAATCCTTTATAATCCTATAGATTACCACTCCGTCCCTCCAGGATAATAATTTATAATCCTATAGATTACCACTCAGTCCCTCCAGGATAATAATTTTAGAATCCCAGCAGAGAAGAACAGAGACACAAGGGGAACTAGGAATTGCCTTGTAATCCTGTAATTAACCGGAGACATACTGTTTTTGTTGTTGTTGTTGTTATATACAGCAAATTATTGGAAAGAAGAGAGAAGCAGAGAGAGTGTGAAAGAGAGATAGAGAGACAGAGAGATAATTCAATTTTGAGAAACTCCCATTTCTTTTGGGTGAAATACCACATAGTGCCATCACAGCAGCAATATTTGTGACCTGTTGTCACAAGAAGAGGGCAACCAGTAAAGAACAAACACCATTGTAAATACAACCCATATTTATGTTTATTTATTTTCCCTTTTGTACTTTAACTATTTGCACATCGTAACAACACTGTATAAAGACATAATATGACATTTGGAACTTGTGTGAGTGTAATATTCACTTTTGTTTATTCATTTCTCTTGCTTTGGCAATATGTTTCCCATGTCAATAAAGCCCCTTGAATTGAGAGAGAGATGGGGAGGGGGGAATAGAGAGAATACATACAGTTACCAGGTCTAATGTGTACTAGAGTGTGAAGAACGTGTAGGCTACATATTACCACAAATCAACTCTGTAAGTCAGTGAGTATTAAGTCAGTCATTTTGGTCTCTGTGCCCTGATGCACTTCGACACACACACACACACACACACACACACACACACACACACACACACACACACACACACACACACACACACACACACACACACACACACACACACACACACACACACACACACACACACACACACACACAGTCACATGCCCTCTGTAAGAAGGAAGTCAACTGCTCAGTGCTCTGTCTGCTCTCCCCAGGCCCTGTATTCAGAACAGCTCTCTCTGCTCTCCCTAGGCCCTGTATTCAGAACAGCTCTGTCTGCTCTCCCCAGGCCCTGTATTCAGAACAGCTTTGTCTGCTCTTCCCAGGCCCTGTATTCAGAACAGCTCTGTCTGCCCTCCCCAGTCCCTGTATTCAGAACAGCTCTGTCTGCTCTCCCCAGGCCCTGTATTCAGAACAGCTCTGTCTGCTCTCCCCAGGCCCTGTATTCAGAACAGCTCTGTCTGCTCTCCCCAGGCCCTGTATTCAGAACAGCTCTGTCTGCTCTCCCCAGGCCCTGTATTCAGAACAGCTTTGTCTGCTCTCCCCAGGCCCTGTATTCAGAACAGCTCTGTCTGCTCTCCCCAGGCCCTGTATTCAGAACAGCTCTGTCTGCTCTCCCCAGGCCCTGTATTCAGAACAGCTCTGTCTGCTCTCCCCAGGCCCTGTATTCAGAACAGCTCTGTCTGCTCTCCCCAGGCCCTGTATTCAGAACAGCTCTGTCTGCTCTGCTTTAGGAAGCACATGGAACCTGGCATACCCCTGTATAATACCAGACAAATTAACAAGAGAACATTGAAACACAGATGTCACACTGTTCTAATGAAATAGAGGCCTTTTAGGTGTAGTAGTATTGTTAACCAAGAAGTTCTCAGAATGAGCAGGCTTCTCAGAATGTTTTTATTTATTTACTTTTATTTCACCTTTATTTAACCAGGTAGGCTAGTTGAGAACACCTTTATTTAACCAGGTAGGCTAGTTGAGAACACCTTTATTTAACCAGGTAGGCTAGTTGAGAACACCTTTATTTAACCAGGTAGGCTAGTTGAGAACACCTTTATTTAACCAGGTAGGCTAGTTGAGAACACCTTTATTTAACCAGGTAGGCTAGTTGAGAACACCTTTATTTAACCAGGTAGGCTAGTTGAGAACACCTTTATTTAACCAGGTAGGCAAGTTGAGAACACCTTTATTTAACCAGGTGTCAGGTTTTGGCCAGGACTGTTCTGGTTTTTTGTCACTAGATGTCCCCATTGCACCTTTTTTGTACCTTTTGTTTTTTCCCTTGCTCTATTATTGTTTGCACCTGTATGTCGTTCCCTTGTTAGTATTTAATCCCTGTGTGTTCCTTAGTTCCTTGCTCAGTGTTTGTATGTTAGCACCCAGCCCCAGCCCAAGCCTTGTTGTGAACATATATTTTTCTCTTGTTGGATTTTCCAGAGGTTCTCTGGTTTTGTTCTTTTGTATTTTGGATTAGTCTTTTAGGTTTGTTTTTTCCCTTGCTGTTTTTACCACTTTGTAGATTTTCTTTGTATTTTGGAAGTTATCTATTTTTTATTAAACCACCATCTCTAGTACTGCTGTGTCTGCCTCATCTTCTGGGTTCTGCCGATTTAGTGACTGTTTCTAGCACCGGGTCTTGACAGAAACACTGAGCCATTAAAATGAACCCAGAGGCAGCCAGTACCCAGGACTTTTTTCCCATGCTGTCCCACCACGAGGGGACTGTCCAACGTCACGAAGCTGCTCTGGTTCAGCAAGAGGCCTTAATGGCTGGACATTCTCAACTTCTGTCGGAGATGATGACTTCCATAAAGCAGATTTCTGATCAACTTTCTCCTGCAACCGCTTCTGCTCCAGTTCATCAGATTCAAGTGCCCGTGGCAGTTAACCCCCTGGCTGAACCTCGTCTGCCGCCTCCCCAACGGTTCTCAGGTGATCCGAGTGGTTGTAAGGGGTTTTTCACCCAATGTTCTCTCTCCTTCGAGCTGCAACCCTCGTCATTTCCCACCGACCGGTCCAAGATAGCATATATCATCACCCTGCTGTCGGAAAAAGCCCTAGCCTGGGCTACTGCTGTGTGGGATGCCCAAAGTCCCTGCTGTGCCAGCTACTCTACCTTTGCTGAAGAATTCAAGCGAGTGTTTCAAGGTCCTACCAGCGGTCCTGACTCAGCCAAACAGCTCCTGACTCTCCGCCAAGGTCGGCGCAGCGTGACGGACTATGCCATCCAGTTCCGCACGGTGGCAGCAGCGAGTGGCTGGAATGACGAGGCGCTCACAGTGTGCTTTTTGAAGGGTCTTTCCGACACCATCCAAGATGAACTGGCCACTCGGGAACCACCGGACAACCTCGAGTCCCTGATCAAGTTGGCTTCACGCATAGACCAGCGTCTGAGAGAGAGAGAGCTCAACCGTAGATCTCTCACCCTAGCTCCTATCGGTCCCAGCTCCGAGTCTCCACCTTTATCCCCGCTGACTCCACCGGAACCCATGCAGGTTGGACGCATCTCCCAGGCTGAGAGAGACCGCCGGATGAGGGAGCGATGCTGTCTATATTGCGGCAAACCGGGCCATTTCCTCTCCACGTGTCCCGGGCTCCAGGGAAAACGCACTCTCCCGTGCAGGCCTGGGAGGACTGTAACGGGAAACATAACCTCCTCCCATCCATCCAACTCCCGCCTGCTCATTCCAGTTACCCTTTCCTGGGACAACCACGAGCTTCCCCTTCAAGCCTTGGTAGACTCTGGAGCCGCAGGTAACTTCATGGATGGTGTCTGGGCGAAGGAGAATGGCGTTCCCTCTGAACCTCTAAGTGACCCCATAAGGGTTACTACGTTGGATGGAAGCCCTTTGGGATCTGGACTTGTCACTCGTGTCACTACCCCCTTGCGTCTTTCAGTTTCCCAACACCAGGAAGTGATGAACTTTCATCTGACCTCGTGTTCCGAGTTCCCTCTCGTCCTTGGATACCCCTGGCTTCACAGCCATAACCCTCACATCGACTGGTCTGTGGGCACTATCAAGCAGTGGGGTCCTACGTGCCAAGCCACTTGTATCTTCCCAAGTTCCCCGAGTTCCCCTCCCGAGTCTCTAGAATCCATCGACCTGTCCCGAGTTCCCGAGTGTTACCATGACCTCAAACCGGTATTTAGCAAACAGAGGGCCACCAAACTACCACCCCATAGACCTTACGATTGCCCCATCGACCTGTTTCCGGGCACCTGCCCCCCCAGGGGTCGGATCTTTTCCCTATCTCCTCCCGAACGAGCTGCTATGGATACCTACATCAAGGACGCTCTGGCAGCAGGCCTCATGCGTCCATCCACCTCGCCGGCGGGAGCAGGGTTTTTCTTTGTGGCCAAAAAAGACGGGGGATTACGTCCTTGCATCGACTACCGGGGACTTAATGCCATAACCGTCCGTAACCGCTACCCGCTACCCCTTATGGCCACAGCCTTTGAGCTGCTCCAGGAAGCAGTGGTCTTCACTAAGCTTGACCTGCGGAACGCATACCATCTTGTGCGGATCAAACCCGGTGACGAGTGGAAGACCGCTTTCAACACGCCTACTGGTCACTACGAATACTTGGTGATGCCCTTCGGCCTGACCAACGCCCCGGCTGTGTTCCAAGCGCTCATAAACGATGTGCTTAGGGATATGCTTAACATTTTCGTGTTTGTTTACTTGGATGACATCCTCATCTTTTCGAGCTCCCTTCAAGAACACACTAAGCATGTCAGACAAGTGCTCAAACGCCTCCTAGACAGCCATTTGTACGTTAAGCCGGAGAAGTGTGAATTCCATTCCTCTCGAGTACAGTTCCTGGGATTTGTAGTGGAACCCGGTCGAGTCCAGATGGACCCCAAGAAGGTAGGGGCGGTAGCAGATTGGCCCACCCCCAAGTCCGTTAAGGAAGTTCAGCGTTTCCTGGGCTTCACTAACTTCTACCGCAAGTTCATCAAGAACTTCAGCTCGGTGGCAGCCCCTCTCTCAGCTTTAACCAAGGGTGGCAACACAAGGTTTCTGTGGGGAAGAGAAGCTGAGACGGCCTTCCAAGGACTCAAGCAGCGCATCCTCTCTGCTCCCATCCTGACACTACCGACGGCGGATGAACCTTTTGTGGTGGAGGTAGACGCATCAGAGGTTGGTGTTGGAGCTGTCCTGTCTCAGAGGGGTGAAGACAAGAGGCTTCATCCTTGCGCCTTCTTCTCTCACCGGCTTACCCCGGCCGAGAGGAATTACGATGTGGGGGATCGTGAACTCCTAGCGGTTAAGATGGCATTGAAGGAATGGAGACACTGGCTCGAGGGGGCTTCTCAACCGTTTCAAGTGCTTACGGACCACAAAAATCTGGAGTATATCCAGCAGGCGAAGCGGTTGAACTCCAGACAAGCTCGATGGTCTCTTTTCTTCAGCCGATTCCAGTTTATTCTCACCTATAGACCCGGGTCGAAGAATCTCAAACCGGATGCCTTGTCACGAGTCTACTCTCCTGCCATTCGAGAAGATACTGACATGACTGTTCTTCCTGCCGCTAAGATCGTGGCTCCGATCTCGTGGCAAGTGGAGGATACCGTGAAACAAGCTCAAGCCATCGAACCGGGCCCTGGAGGAGGTCCTGCTAATCGGTTGTTTGTTCCCAAGGCAGCAAGGTCCCAAGTCCTTCTGTGGGGGCACTCCTCTCGCCTCACCTGTCACCCGGGCGTAGGTCGCACCTTGGAGTTCATCCAGCGTAAGTTCTGGTGGCCCACCATAAAAGAAGACGTTGCCACTTTCGTCAAGGCCTGTTCCGTGTGCTGCCAGGGCAAATCTTCTCACCTCCGCCCTCAAGGACTCCTTCACCCTTTATCTATTCCCCACCGACCCTGGTCCCATATCTCGCTGGACTTTATTACTGGCCTTCCTCCGTCCCATGGTAATACTACGATCCTAGTCATCATCGACAGGTTTTCTAAGGCGGCCAGGTTTGTTCCCTTGACCAAATTACCTTCTGCCAAGGAAACAGCTGAGTTGGTGATTAACCATGTGTTCCGAGTCTTTGGCATCCCGCAAGATATGGTTTCCGACAGAGGTCCCCAGTTCGCCTCAAGGTTTTGGAAGGCCTTCTGCCAACTCATAGGGGCCACGGACAGTTTATCTTCAGGGTACCATCCGGAGTCCAACGGCCAAACTGAGAGGATGAATCAGGAGCTGGAAACCACCCTCAGATGTATGGTTTCCAACAACCCATCCACATGGTCATCCTTCATTGTTTGGGCTGAGTACGCGCACAACACCTTGTGCTCCTCCTCCACTGGTATATCCCCGCACGAGTGTCAGTTTGGCTATGCTCCTCTATTGTTCCCGGACCAGGAGGCAGAAGTCAGAGTGCCTTCAGCCTCGAGGTTCATCAGACGCTGTCGGCTTACGTGGAAGAAGGCCCGTCTTAATCTTCTGCGTTCCTCTCAGCAGTACCAACGACAAGCCAACAGACGTCGCCGTCCCGGTCCTACCCTGTACCCCGGCCAGAGAGTATGGCTCTCAACAAAAAACTTACCGCTACGGGTGGAGTCTCGCAAGCTGTCCCAGAGATTCATCGGACCCTTTAAGATTGCCAGGAGAGTCAATCCCGTTACTTTTCGCCTGCACTTACCCAGATCCCTTAAAATCAATCCCACATTTCACATTTCTTTATTAAAACCTGTTGTTTTTTCTCCCCTTATTCCGGCAGGCAGACCTCCCCCTCCGCCCCGTGTCATCGGAGGCCAGTCGGCTTATACCGTCCACCGGATACTGGACTCCCGCCGGGTGCAGCGGTCCTGGCAGTATCTGGTGGACTGGGAAGGCTACGGTCCCGAGGAGCGCTCCTGGGTTCCTGCCAAGGACATACTGGACCCTGACCTCATTCGTCAGTTCAGGGCCCTCCACCCTGAGAAGGCTGGTAGGAACGTCAGGAGCCGTTCCTAGGAGGGGGATTCTGTCAGGTTTTGGCCAGGACTGTTCTGGTTTTTTGTCACTAGATGTCCCCATTGCACCTTTTTTGTACCTTTTGTTTTTTCCCTTGCTCTATTATTGTTTGCACCTGTATGTCGTTCCCTTGTTAGTATTTAATCCCTGTGTGTTCCTTAGTTCCTTGCTCAGTGTTTGTATGTTAGCACCCAGCCCCAGCCCAAGCCTTGTTGTGAACATATATTTTTCTCTTGTTGGATTTTCCAGAGGTTCTCTGGTTTTGTTCTTTTGTATTTTGGATTAGTCTTTTAGGTTTGTTTTTTCCCTTGCTGTTTTTACCACTTTGTGGATTTTCTTTGTATTTTGGAAGTTATCTATTTTTTATTAAACCACCATCTCTAGTACTGCTGTGTCTGCCTCATCTTCTGGGTTCTGCCGATTTAGTGACTGTTTCTAGCACCGGGTCTTGACACCAGGTAGGCTAGTTGAGAACACCTTTATTTAACCAGGTAGGCTAGTTGAGAACACCTTTATTTAACCAGGTAGGCTAGTTGAGAACACCTTTATTTAACCAGGTAGGCTAGTTGAGAACACCTTTATTTAACCAGGTAGGCTAGTTGAGAACAAGTTCTCATTTACAACTGCGACCTGGCCAAGATAAAGCATAGCAGTATGAACAGACAACAACACAGAGTTACACATGGAGTAAACAATAAACAAGTCAATAACACAGTAGGGGGAAAAATTTGTCTATATACATTGTGTGCAAAAGGCATGAGGAGGTAGGCAATAAATGGGCCATAGGAGCGAATAATTACAATTTAGCAGATTAACACTGGAGTGATAAATCATCAGATGATCATGTGCAAGTAGAGATACTGGTGTGCAAAAGAGCAGAAAAGTAAATAAATAAAAACAGTAAGGGGATGAGGTAGGTAAATTGGGTGGGCTGTTTACAGATGGACTATGTACAGCTGCAGCTATCGGTTAGCTGCTCAGATAGCAGATGTTTAAAGTTGGTGAGGGAAATAAAAGTCTCCAACTTCAGCGATTTTTGCAATTCGTTCCAGTCACAGGCAGCAGAGAACTGGAAGGAAAGGCGGCCAAATGAGGTGTTGGCTTTTGGGATGATCAGTGAGATATACCTGCTGGAACGTGTGCTACGGGTGGGTGTTGTTATCATGACCAGTGAACTGAGATAAGGCGGAGCTTTACCTAGCATGGACTTATAGATGACCTGGAGCCAGTGGGTCTGGCAACGAATATGTAGCGAGGGCCAGCCGACTAGAGCATACAGGTCGCAGTGGTGGGTGGTATAAGGTGTTTTAGTAACAAAACGGATGGCACTATGATAAACTGCATCTAGTTTGCTGAGTAGAGTATTGGAAGCTATTTTGTAGATGACATCGTCGAAGTCGAGGATCGGTAGGATAGTCAGTTTTACTAGGGTAAGTTTGGCGGCGTGAGTGAAGGAGGCTTTGTTGCGAAATAGAAAGCCGATTCTTGATTTGATTTTGGATTGGAGATGTTTAATATGAGTCTGGAAGGAAAGTTTACAGTCTAGCCAGACACCTAGGAATTTATAGATGTCCACATATTCTAGGTCGGAACCGTCCAGGGTGGTGATGCTAGTCGGGCGGGCGGGTGCAGGCAGCGAACGGTTGAAAAGCATGCATTTGGTTTTACTAGCGTTTAAGAGCAGTTGGAGGCCACGGAAGGAGTGTTGTATGGCATTGAAGCTCGTTTGGAGGTTAGATAGCACAGTGTCCAAGGAAGGGCCAGAAGTATACAGAATGGTGTCGTCTGCGTAGAGGTGGATCAGGGAATCGCCCGCAGCAAGAGCAACATCATTGATATATACAGAGAAAAGAGTCGGCCCGAGAATTGAACCAGAATGAATGATCAGGCTTCTCAGAATGATCAGGTTTCTCAGAATGATCAGGCTTCTCTGAAGGCTTCTCAGAATGATCAGGTTTCTCAGAATGATCAGGCTTCTCTGAAGGCTTCTCAGAATGAGCAGGCTTCTCAGAATGATCAGGCTTCTCTGAAGGCTTCTCAGAATGATCAGGCTTCTCTGAAGGCTTCTCAGAATGATCAGGTTTCTCAGAATGATAAGGCTTCTCTGAAGGCTTCTCAGAATGATCAGGCTTCTCTGAAGGCTTCTCAGAATGAGCAGGCTTCTCAGAATGATCAGGCTTCTCAGAATGGATTGGTGTCACAGTGGTGCATATCAGTTCTAAACTTCTATCCACTTATGGAGCACAACCAGAGTAAAATCACATGTCAAATACTTTCCCATACTTCAGCTTTGCTTTTAGTTTGCCGATAGAATAGTCCCAAAGGTGCAAATTCCAGGCAAAATGAAGCCCAAAAGTAGGCCTATTTCACCCAGGTCTGCTATACAGTCAGTGGTCACGTTTGCATTCATAAGTGTTGTCAGTTGTCCTGCCCTAACTAGACTACATCATGCTATAGGATAAAACCACAGACAGGACACAGACCCTATGTGACAGCTCACAATGACAGCTCACACAGTTAAGGTCAGAAGCACGGATAAAGCATATAGGCCTATATGCAGTATAGTTCACCATATGATCAACAACATAACGAGATCTATACTAGACATCTAAACTCCCCTCCCCTATCGACCACAATACACACAGCTCCTGAGTCTCTACCTACCTTCGGTGTGGCATGTGGAAGATAGGATGGTGGTGGGAGGGCGGAAGAGGTACGGGAGATAACGGGAAAAACATTTCATCTTCTTCTCCGGTTAGCAGAAGGCAGTGCTCCGGTGGTGACTCCACATTCGAACTGCCGCAAGAGAGAGGCCGGAGACCGGAGAGGGATGGAACGAGCTGAAACTGCTCGCGCTATGACCGCATCACTTTCACCCAGGCAGACAGTGCGAGCCGAGCATGGTCAGAACCCGTTATAACAGCGCGCTGATGTCCGTGACAACGCATTTTGCTTCCGTTCATCCCGTTTTTATCTGCATGGTGTCATTTTATCCCATGTCGCGCAGGCCAGGACTGGAGGTTATTGCGCCTCTTTTACCGGTTATCTGATGGGAGTCGGTAGGGAGGGGGCCGGAGAGGGGATACGGGGTAGTGTGTAGCTGAGTTGGAAATTGCCTGGTCTCGGCGTGATTCAAATTAACCTATGCCCTCTGCCCCGTCTTCTTAAATAGCCTATATAATTGTATAATTTAGAGAGCGAAGTGAAGCGAAGTAGCCTAAATAATTGTATAATTTAGAGCGCGAAGTGAATTGGAAATTCCGCAACTCTTTAAGGACATAGGTTGATAGCCTAACTTAAATAGTTAAAGTAAAAGCCCCGTGTTTCAGCCCTTCATGGGTTTTAGGCTAGGATACATGAGAAAATATTTAGATATTTTGTTTTAATAAACTGACAAATGGGCTAGATGATGGTGATGAATACTTGTCAAGCAAGCCACAATAAACAGGCTACAATGTATACTGAACAAAAATATGAACGCAACATGCAACAATTTCAACGTTTTTACTGAGTTACAGTTCATATAAGGAAATACCTTTATTTCAATTGACTTATTAGGCCCTAAGCTATGGATTTCACATGACTGGGCAGGGGTGCAGCTATGCCCTCCAAGGCCCACCCACTTGGCAGCCAGGCCCACCCACTGGGGAGCCAGGCCCAGCCAAGGAGTTTTTCCCCACAAAAGAGCTTTATTACAGACAGAAATACTCCTGAGCACCCCTCAGACGATCCTGCAGGTGAAGAAGCCGGATGTGGAGGTCCTGGGCTGGCGTGGTTACACGTGGTCTGTGATTGTGAGGCCGGTTGGATGTACTGCCAAGTTCTCTAAAACGACATTGGAGGCAGCTTATGGTAGAGAAATGAACATTTAATTGTCTGGCAACAGCTCTGGTGGACATTCCTGCAGTCAGCATGCCAATTGCACACTCCCTCAAAACTTGAGACATCTGTGGCATTGTGTTGTGTGACAAAACTGCACATTCTAAAGTGGCCTTTTATTGTCCCCAGCACAAGGTGCACCTGTATAATGATAATCCTGTTTAATCAGTTTCTTGATATGCCACAATTGTCAGGTGGATGGATTATCTTGGCAAATGAGAAATGCTCACTAAAAGGGATATAAACAAATTTGTGCACAACATTTGAGAGAAATAAGCTTTTTGTGCATATGAACATTTTTGGGGATTTTTTATTTCAGCTCATGAAACATGGGACCAACACATTACAAATCAAATCAAATCAAATTTGATTGGTCATATACACATATTTAGCAGATGTTATTGCGGGTGTAGTGAAATGCTTGTGTTCCTAGCTCCAACAGTGCAGAAATATATAACAATTCAACAATACACACAAATCCAAAGTAACAATAATGGAATTAAGAAATATATAAAAATTAGGACGAGCAATGTCGGAGTGGCATTGACTAGAATACAGTAGAATAGAATACAGTATATACATATGAAATTAGTAAATTAAAGTGACTAGTGTTCCATTATTAAAGTAACTAGTGTTCCATTATTAAAGTGACTAGTGTTCCATTATTAATGTGACCAGTGATTTATAATATTAAAGTCACTAGTGTTCCATTATTAAAATGACTAGGGTTCCATTATTAATGTGACTAGTGATTCCATTATTAAAGTCACTGGTGTTCCATTATTAAAATGACTAGGGTTCCATTATTAAAGTGACTAGTGATTCCATTACTACAGTAACCACTGATTCCATTATTAAAGTGACTAGTGTTCCATTATTAAAGTGACTAGTGATTCCATTACTAAAGTAACCACTGATTCCATTATTAAAGTGACTAGTGTTCCATTATTAAAGTGACCAGTCATTCCATGGCTTACATGTTGCGTTTATAATTTTGTTCAGTGTAGTTTGTTTGTATTAGGTCTCTTCTCGGGAAATATAGACTACTAATTGATGGTCAGGGTGTCAGTCAAGATGGAAAGTCCTAAAAGTTCCAGGAGGTCCGACTAAATTACATCATGCTTTATGGCGACATCTCCTGATCAACATCCATACTGCGCGTATTCTACTCTAGTGTACTTCAATACAGTTCAAAGCCCGCACTGACGAACACACACACATACACTGACCACCAACCTATAGCATGCTCTGAGAGGCATTGGAACTGTTCCATCAAACGATGCCTCCCCATGAAACGATATACTTTTTCTCTTGTTGGCGTCGGCGTCCCGTACTGGACTTAATATTTTCATGAAATTGTAGGCCTAATCCATAAGCAGCCAAAATACATTCCATTGACTAATGTGAAACTCCAAAGCACAGTAACAATCTTGTAGCAACAAAGAAACATTTAATATTTGTCAATGTACTACATACACATTTGTACATTTTTATTTCTGATTATTTTGATTGATGTAACTTCCAGCTACGAAGTATAAGCAGCAGTAACTCTCACTCTGTGTGTGTACTTCTCGCGGGACTCATGTGTGAACTAATGCGAGCGGAAGTACAATGAGAGTCTCTTTTCCGCCGGTCATAGAGGAGTAATCGGCAGGGTAAGAATTCCTTGTTGACATTTTCACCAAAGTTATCAACATCCATCCTATGTTATACACTTTTGTTGGTCCCCAAAAGTACTCGTAAAGTCAGGTAATGCTGATATATTTCTATAGTGATCACTATTGGAGCCACATTTTATATTGATTGCTAAATAAAACGTATCGTAATCTGCATCCCTCGACTGGTGCTGGCTTGCTAGCTACCCGTTAAAACCCCAAGGAATGGCAGACAGGCTACGAATTGAACTGGGCCTGAACGTTCATTTCACGATATGTTTTCATAGTGTCTCATATTTTAGCGAACCCCATGGCATTGAAATGTGTAGTTTGTATGTCGCTAACACTGAAGTCCACTGCGCTTGACCAGCATCAAACATAGCATTCGCAACCTTGCTAGGTAGCTATGCCATGTTGAAAGCATGGATGTGACGCGTACATAGCAGCTCATTGATTTTTGTGTGAACTTGTAGGTGGTGGTCTCTGATTATCTCCGAACTGTTAAACGTTAGTTATGCAGTTGTTGGGTGGATAGCTTGTGTAGCTAGCTAAATGTTGTAGCTATTGACATGAGATCCTGAAAATGACTAGCTACCGTTACCCAGCTAACGTTAGCTATGTAGCTAACTAGCTTCACCTTAACAACAGTATATTACTTGAGGTGCTCGCTAATAAGGCTAGCGAACAAACGTTACCTTTTAGGTCGGGACTCTCTTGGCTTTGTTTTGTACATAAGCTATGCAGTTGTGTTGGTTTGTTACTGGTAACAAACACATGTTGCCTAGACGACAAATGATTGACATGTAGCAAGTTGTGATTGATCTGTCGGGCCATCCTACCGCTCTAGTCTGAATGTTGTCTACTGTGTTTGCCCTACAGTCATCAACATGAAGCTGAATCCATTTGTGACATCCTCGCGGCGTAAGAACCGCAAGAGGCACTTCAATGCCCCCTCACACATCCGGAGGAAGATCATGTCCTCCCCCCTCTCCAAGGAGCTCCGTCAGAAGTACAATGCGAGGTCCATGCCCATCCGCAAGGACGACGAGGTCCAGGTAAAGACCCCAGAACCACACAGTCTGACCAGACTTTATACTAATTATGAGGTTGCCTTACTGGTTGTTACTAACATGCGTGAGGAACTACATAAAACTCCAGCCCTGTAATTACAGGTCGGTCCAGAACTAACACCTGATTTCAGACCAAATTAACGTTATTTACTGATATTTTTCCATGTGTGTGCCGTGCAGGTTGTCCGTGGACACTACAAAGGCCAGCAGATTGGCAAGGTAGTGCAGGTCTACAGGAAGAAGTACGTCATCTACATTGAGCGCGTGCAGAGAGAGAAGGCCAACGGCACCACCGTGCACGTCGGCATCCACCCCAGCAAGGTGAGGCTCTAGCATCTACCTGTAGTCACACACCTGTACCTTTTTGATGCATACATGTGTGTAGATGTATTATACATGACGTCTGTACCATTGTTGATAATGATTGTTTTAGTGTCTCAACTAAATTTGAGTGGTCCACAATGGTTTTTCAAAAATTACTATTTTCTATTGTTGTGGAGTGACACACAAAAAAAACTAGCTTTAACACCATCTAAAGAACTACCATTCTCAGCAGCTACCTGTTGGTGTTGCATACCTGTAGGAATTTCTAAATACATGCAGGTTTATCAGTGTGTCCAAGCTCAGTGGTCACCACACCCGGGCCATGGTCAGTAAAAAAAAAATGTACAGAACAAAATTGCGTATTTCTGCTGGACAAGCCATGGTAACACATCAGTTTCTAGATGCTTTTCTTATTGATTTTCTCCAATGCACTTTGACAAGGTGTGGAATCAAGGAACATTTACTTGAGAAAGAGTTCAAATGTTTCCGTAGGGTGCCTGGGTGAATTCAGACAATGTACAGTTATTTGCCATTCACCACTTGTTTCAGCCTTCAGATGTCATGGCAATGGATGTTTTTCTGTTACGAAGGAAGATTAGTTGACTGTAGTCAGCCTTACTGTAAGTCACTGGACATCTTGGCTGATTTGAACATGTCTTATGGCAGCAGGCAGCTCATGTATGCTTTGTACTGGGGAAGAAACATTGACTACCAGCTAGTACTCCGCTTGGTGCAGTTACCTGACATGTAGCCATTTCCTAGGATCAATGTTAAATTGTGAGACAAGCCTAGGTTACTGATTTTTGGTGGTCAATGCATTCCTACTTGGCTCCAGTCGGTCTTGGACATCAGTGATATTACTAGTAGTAATACATTTGACATAGTTCCCCCCAGTCTTGTGTAGAATTTGAGGGCTCTTCTCATTTGTCTAATAGAATGGCTCTCCGTGTTATGTCTGGGCATGGATTTCTGATTGGGATTGCAGATAATGTCCGATGTTTTGCAGAAACTTGCAATTTAGCTCGTCAAGCCTAGCCTATTTCTGGTGTAGCTAGACTAGTATTGTGGCTGAGATGTTTCTCCATGGCGTAGCTAGACTAGTATTGTGGCTGAGATGTTTCTCCATGGTGTAGCTAGACTAGTATTGTGGCTGAGATGTTTCTCCATGGCGTAGCTAGACTAGTATTGTGGCTGAGATGTTTCTCCATGGCGTAGCTAGACTAGTATTGTGGCTGAGATGTTTCTCCATGGCGTAGCTAGACTAGTATTGTGGCTGAGATGTTTCTCCATGGTGTAGCTAGACTAGTATTGTGGCTGAGATGTTTCTCCATGGTGTAGCTAGACTAGTATTGTGGCTGAGATGTTTCTCCATGGTGTAGCTAGACTAGTATTGTGGCTGAGATGTTTCTCCATGGCGTAGCTAGACTAGTATTGTGGCTGAGATGTTTCTCCATGGTGTAGCTAGACTAGTATTGTGGCAGAGAAGTGTTTCTTCGTGAAGAGGAATTCAGTTTGGGTTTCAGGAATCTGTTTTCTCACCACACTGTTTATATTGAAGTTGACCTAGAACCAATCCTCCTCCTGCTCTAAATGATTGTGCCAATCATATCTCTCTCTTCCCTCCCTCCCAGGTTGTGATCACCAGGCTAAAGCTGGACAAGGATCGCAAGAAGATCCTGGAGCGTAAGGCCAAGTCCCGCGCTGACGGAAAGGAGAAGGGCAAATACAAGGAGGAAACCATTGAGAAGATGGCAGAGTGAAAATGTATTGTTTACAATAAACTGTTGTAAAAAATCTATTTCATTGTCTGTCGTAAATGGTTTTATCACAGTAAAGTTCTGCACAGTGGGCAAGCTACACGTATGGGGATGTTTTTGTTCTGCCTAATACTCTGGTTTCGCCTGGTGGAACCAGCCTAATCGCATGATGGTTCATGTTCAAAACGAATTTTATTGGTCACATACACATGGTTAGCAGATGTTATTGCGAGTGTAGTGAAATGCTTGTGCTTCTAGTTCTGACAGTGCAGCACCATCTAACATGTAATCTAACAATTCCACAACAACTATCTAATACACATTCTACAGTCGTGGCCAAAAGTTTTGAGAATGACACAAATATTATTTCCCACAAAGTTTGCTGCTTCAGTGTCTTGATATTTTTGTCAGATGTTACTATGGAATACTGAAGCATAATTACAAGCATTTCATAAGTGTCAAAGGCTTTTACTGACAATTACATGAAGTTGATGCAAAGAGTCAATATTTGCAGTGTTGACCGTTCTTTTTCAAGACCTCTGCAATCCGACCTGACATGCTGTCAATTAACTTCTGGGCCACATCCTGACTGATGACAACCCATTCTTGCATAATCATTGCTTGGAGTTTGTCAGAATTTGTGGGGTTTTGTTTGTCCACCTGCCTCTTGATTGACCACAAGTTCTCAATGGGATTAAGGTCTGGGGAGTTTCCTGGCCATGGACCCAAAATATCGATGTTTTGTTCCCCGAGCCACTGAGTTATCACTTTTGCCTTATGGCAAGGTGCTCCATCATGCTGGAAAAGGCATTGTTCGTCACCAAACTGTTCCTGGATGGTTGGTAGAAGTTGCTCTCGGAGGATGTGTTGGTACCATTCTTTATTCATGGCTGTGTTCTTAGGCAAAATTGTGAGTGAGCCCACTCCCTTGGCTGAGAAGCAACCCCACACATGAATGGTCTCAGGATGCTTTACTGTTGGCATGACACAGGACTGATGGTAGCGCTCACCTTGTCTTCTCCGGACAAGCTTTTTTCCCGGATGCCCCAAACAATCGGAAAGGGGATTCATCAGAGAAAATGACTTTACCCCAGTCCTCAGCAGTCCAATCGCTGTACCTTTTGCAGAATATCAGTCTGTCCCTGATGTTTTTCCTGGAGAGAAGTGGCTTCTTTGCTGCCCTTCTTGACATCAGGCCATCCTCCAAAAGTCTTCGCCTCACTGTGCGTGCAGATGCACTCACACCTGCCTGCTGCCATTCCTGAGCAAGCTACTGGTGGTGCCCCGATCCCGCAGCTGAATCAACTTTAGGAGACGGTCCTGACGCTTGCTGAACTTTCTTGGGTGCCCTGTAGCCTTCACAACAATTGAACCGCTCTCCTTGAAGGTCTTTATGATCCGATAAATGGTTGATTTAGGTGCAATCTTACTGGCAGCAATATCCTTACCTGTGAAGCCCTTTTTGTGCAAACCAATTATGACGGCACTTGTTTCCTTGCAGGTAACCACAGTTGACAGAGGAAGAATTATAGTTCTAATCCCCACCCTCTTTTGAAGCTTCCAGTCTGTTATTCGAACTCAATCAGCATGACAGAGTGATCTCCAGCCTTGTCCTCGTCAACACTCATACCTGTGTTGACGAGAGAATCACTGACATGTCAGCTGGTCCTTTTGTGGCAGGGCTGAAATGCAGTGGAAATGTTTTTGGGGGATTCAGTTAATTTGCATGGCAAAGAGGGACTTTGCAATTAATTGCAATTCATCTGATGACTCTTCATAAAATTCGGGAGTATATGCAAATTGCCATCATACAAACTGAGGCAGCAAACTTTGTGAAAATTAATATTTGTGTTATTCTCAAAACTTTTGGCCACGACTACATCGACCAACTGTATTTCTCCGGGATGGATTACATCTGAATAGGTATGGTACAAGCATTCTCTCCTCAAACCTGGCTCTCACTATAGCCTCATACAGGGCACGTGAGAATTGACAAACTATAGCCATGGGGGTTGATACATGTAACAATTCCTCATCACACTATACTCACTGCTCCCCCATAGCTTTAAATGGGCCTAAAGGTGCTGCTAATATGGATTCAACTTTTGATGGGCTTTATGTTATTGTTACACTATTGTCAAGGAACCGTGTTGCCACTTCCTCGTACAGGCAGAGGGGTATTGTTAGAAGTAATCTCGTCTCCATCCAACTCAGGCCTGTCAGTAGCTACACGAGGAAGCATCGCTCATCTAATATTACCATGAATGCTCCATCTGATATGAGCTCTCGAAATGGTGTCCTGGGAATTATTCATTTGAATGATAGAAGCTTGATCCAAAAGCTAGATTTTATTGAAATACTGGTCACACAATCACATGCTGACATATTGATTATATCTGAATCTTGTCTCTGTGTCTCTGTTCCAGACTCAGATGTTCTGTTAGCTGGGTGTAATGTCTACAGAGCAGACAGAGTGGGTAGAGGTAGACTCAGATGTTCTGTTAGCTGGGTGTAATGTCTACAGAGCAGACAGAGTGGGTAGAGGTAGACTCAGATGTTCTGTTAGCTGGGTGTAATGTCTACAGAGCAGACAGAGTGGGTAGAGGTAGACTCAGATGTTCTGTTAGCTGGGTGTAATGTCTACAGAGCAGACAGAGTGGGTAGAGGTAGACTCAGATGTTCTGTTAGCTGGGTGTAATGTCTACAGAGCAGACAGAGTGGGTAGAGGTGGAGGTATTGCCATATATGTTAAATGCAACCTAGATGTCACTGTCCATTTAAACTTCTGTTCCGAAACAGTATGAATGCTTAGTTCTAAATGTGGTCCTTGGTCATAATGCACTAATAACGCTAGCGGGAGTTTATCGCTCACCCTCTGCTCCGGTATCTGCTTGTTTGAGTTAGTCTAATTATGCAAATTCTGAATTATTGATTAACCGGAGATCTCAATCTGGACTGGCTGATGCCAGCATCGTTTAAATTAAAAGACATTTGTAACAAACTAAATCTTACTCAACTAATAACTATACCTACCCGTCCTAATCCAAAAGACCCCTAAAATCTACTTTAATAGACCTTATCTTAACAAATATATAGCTAGTGGGTTATTTGCTAATGACATCAGTGACCAGTGCCCTATTGCATGTATCAGAGATACTAGTCTAAAAAAACTGACCCCCGTACAATTCTAAAGAGAAACTATAAACACTTCTCAGAGCGAGCCTTTATCCATGACTTTATTATTCAGAGCTTTTATCCGTAAACTGCATAATGGACCCAATTTTAGCGTTCTTTTTTTTGTTGCCAATTTTTAATGCGATTTAGGGTAAAAAAAATCTAACTAATCCTTCGTTCTCCTGTGATTTGAAAATAAATTTTCTGCAAAAGAATCAAGCATGGGCCTTGGCGAGGAAAACAGCTGATTGGTTGCTTTTTAGGCAATTAAGAAATAAATTGACCGGGGGAATAAAAAAGGCAAAATCTAGGTATTTTCTTGATGCTATGACAGAGTCTGCTGGTGATCCCGCTAAATTCTGGAAAACTGTTAACTCACTTAAACGAGGAAACTCCTTGACTTCCCTGCCGAAGCAAATTACATCGGAATCTGGGATCATCAGTGACCGAACTGAAATTTGTGATGTTTTTAATAAGCATTTTATTTCTGCTGGTTTTCTTTTTGAATAAAAAAATGGCCAACGTGATCCTGACCGGTCTATTGTTTCAGTTCCTCGGCCTTCAGGTGACGTGGAAAACAGTAAGCAGGTTTTTAATTTTCAAAAAGTCACAGAAGATGAGGTCTTATCTGCACTATCTGCTATAGATTCTAAGAAACCATTAGGCGCTGACAATCTGGATCCATATTTACTCAAGTGTGAGGAACCTATTATTTCTAGTGCAGTGACGCATATCTTTAATCAAACATTTGTCGTAGGAAAGATCCCAAAATCTTGGAAACAGCTTTTGTTTTACCACTCAAGGGAGGTGATGGTAGTGAATTTTTTAACTGTTAACAATGCTCTTTCTAGTAATCAATCTGGCTTCAGACCTAAACACCGTACTATTAAGGCCACTGTTCGTGTTGTAAATGATATTACTAATGCCCTAGATAATAGAAAGCACTGTGCCGCCTTGTTCATAGATTTGTCTAAAGTTTTTGACACTGTAGACCATGCGATACTTTTGGGTAAGCTGTCGTCAATAGGACTGGGATTGGATGCCTGTCGTTGGTTTCATGACTATCTAAAGGATAGAAATCAGGCTGTTAGAGTCGACGGCATCCAGTCAGAGCCATTGGAGTTGGTTAAAGGGGTCCCACGAGGTTCTATACTTGGTCCATTACTGTTCACTCTCTACATAAACAATATCGGTGATGAGATAAGAAAGTGTCAAATTAATTTATATGCTGATGTTAGAGGAATTTATTTCCTATATGTTCATTAACCAATTCAATTAAAACACTCTGTCCGTTTCTAAGAATTTGTAAGATACTTATTTGCATAAAATGGACAGAGACCAGTCTCAAAATTAATCAGTAGCGTTTATTTTCGGAGAGCTCTACCCAAAATATCATGTTCATTAGTTTATATACCTCATATTTCGTCATAAATGTCTCTCCTCCTCTCAGATACAATGGCAGTATAGTTCATAAGCCTTCCCTCATTGTCTGCCACCTGTTAAACAATCTACTACAAACCCAAGGTCTCTCCCCTCCCTGGGTAGAGACAGAATGTCCTGTAAGGAACACAGTATTCCAGCCGGTCTGACGATAGCTCCATTAGTTTCTAACAAGGAACAGAAAGTCCTTGTTCTAATTCTTGACTAAAACTACACACATTATATTCAGTATTATGATTATAATAATATTCATACATCCATACCGTAACATAGTAGTATTCTGTTTAGTTATAGTTCTAAGTTAAATGTATACATAATTTAGTCATTATTCATAAAAATCCCATAACAGCTGATGACACTGTCATGTACTCTATCGCTTCAACGGCTGACCAGGCATTATCACTATTGGAGACAGATTTTAAGACATTACAAGGGTCTTTTATACAGCTGAAACTTGTTTAAAATGCAAAGAAAACACATTTTAGGATTTTTAATAGGTTCAAAAAGTTGGTTGAAAATACACTTGCACTTACGAGCTTAGATGGTTCTCGAATTAATCAGGTCTCTGCATATAAATACTTAGGGATATGGTTGGATGATAAACTGTCTTTTAAAATGCATATTGACGAACTTTGGAAACGGCTAAAAATCAAGCTAGGTTTCCTCTATAGAAACAGGACATGTTTGTCCTCTACAAATAGAAGACAAATTGTGCAAGCTACTTTTATGTCTGTTATAGATAATGGGGATATTATCTACATGCATGCTACGGCATCAACACTTAAATCGCTGGATGCTACTTATCATTGCGCACTTAGGTTTATTACGGGTGCTAGCTACAGAACTCACCACTGTGTCTTATATCAAAATGTGGGTTGGACTTCGATGTCCATGAGACGAGAGCAACAGGTTCTCGTGTTTGTCTATAAAGCACTTCTGAATAAACTCCCTTCTTACTTATCAACACTCATCAATATTATAATTATAATTCCTAACACCAGGTCTCAAGCATGGATTACACTTGAGGCCCATGTGATTTCCACAGAGTTGGGTATGGCTGCCTTTTCCTGTTACGCTCCTTGCCTATGGAATAGCCTGCAGACTAAACTTAAACTTGAGACTCTTGTCCTCCTTGCCCATTTAAAATATTTATTGGAGGATTTTTATTTTTGTATTGCTTGTAACTGTTTTGGGTAATGCAAGTTCTTGTGCTGTTAGGGGAATAACCTATGTGTAAATGTAATAATCTGCTGCTGTATTATTTTGTGTTATCTGTGATCGTTTTGTTTGTCTTGTGTAGTTTCTTAATCATCGTACCTAAACTGTATGTGTAAACATGTATACGCAGGGCCCAGCTGTAAAAGAGACCTTGGTCTCAGTCTGTGTTCCTTGTTGAAATAAAGGTATATATAAATAAAAAAATACACACATCTAAGTAAAGGAATGGAATAAGAATATATACATATGGATGAGCAATGACAGCGGCGTAGGCAAGATGCAATAGATGGTATAAAATACAGTATATACATATGAGATGAGTGATGCAAGATATGTAAACATTAAAGTGCCATTATTAAAGTGACTAGTGATCCATTTATTAAAGTGGCAAATGATTTCAAGTCTGTATCTAGGCAGCAGCCTCTGTGTTAGTGATAGCTGTTTAACAGGGTGATGGCCTTGAGATAGAAACTGTTTTTCAGCCTCTCGGTACCAGCTTTGATGCACCTATACTGACCTCACCTTCTGGATGGTAGCGGGGTGAACAGGCAGTGGCTCGGGTGGTTGTTGTCCTTGATCTTTTTTTGGCCTTCCTGTGACATCGGGTGCTGTATATGTCCTGGAGGGCTTTTTGTTATTACATAAATGCTTCAAAATTCACAAAAAGTGCCATTAGTTGATGAAGATTATTTCATAGAAAAAAGGTATAAGATATTTTGGCCATTTATCCAAAAACTCCATTGATTTTCCCATTGGATCAAGTTTCCAAGGATCAGTTTATGAACAACTTTTGGCACCACTACCCCACAGAACAATGAGACAGATATATCACTGGATGTATGAAGCATCCGTTTGGCGTTTCCACTCACTACCAAATATGGCAGTGGGAGAAGCTGGAACGAGATGGATTTTGGGATACATTTAGCACATTTTCTCATCGATTAAACGTTTGATCTCAATACAGTTTGCTGTTCCCAAAAATAAAATATGTTATGAACAGAGTGGACAAAGTTTTGTAGACCTTCGCCTTTGCTAAAGTTGTAAAAAATCGCGTTGTTTAGGAGTGCAAAATCGAATCGAGTTATTGCACACGCGCATTTCACAGAGTAGGCGTTCCCTAACGGAAATATACAGATGTTTGCTAGAACAGGCCAATAGGATCTCGCTAGCTCGTGCTTGGCTCTGCCCACCCGCTTGCTTGTTCTGCCCACTATGACTCATCTGTTGCCATTGGAAACGATAGGCTGTGGTCTATCTTGGTTTAGTTATAAAAAATCTTTGACTACCAGCCCAGTTTATTGTGACGACGTCATGTGATCCATACTTCCTAGTCTGGTAGCAGTTCGCTACTTCGAGGTCGTGTAGCATTGTCAAGCGCATAAGTTAACTTTTTCTACTTTTAAAACTCTATAACCAAAGACAGACATGGCGGAGCTTAGTTTTGTAATTCCTATGTCGGTGATGACTCTGTTTTGGGGGATTATTGGTGGAGTTGTGCCGTGGTTTGTCCCCAAGGGACCGAACAGAGGGTGAGTAAATTAACGTTAGCTAACATGATAGAAAAAAAGCTATATCTTGCTAGCTATAAAAGTTTGCAAACAAAGGACATACATCATGCTAGACCTCAAATGTCTCTTGTATTCATATTCGTGGAAAATGTGAAACCTATTTTATGTGTATGCGTCCAATAACTTTTTATTTGCTTTTTAGTCAGCTGCTAAATTATCATACTTTTTGGCAGCTGGTTCTTTTGTCAACAATATTGCTCATCATGGCCAACAATAGCTGAGTTGACTCTAAAGTACTAATAAGCTTTAAGATTTGACAAATTTGGTTTTGTTGGATAAAAATTGATGGAATATAGACGAATTAAGATGTAATTTTGGAACTTCCCCAGTCCATTTCTAGTTCCCGTCTGCTCTGTCACTTGCATGTGACTGAAGGGCTTCATTATGCCAACTATCTGCATGAAGTAGGCCTAGTAGTACGTCTGAGAGATGAGCACTTGTCATAATAAACCATAGATATAGGACTAACATTTGGTTTGTTGGTGTACAAATCTATAGGCTTATGTCTTGTTACTGCTTTGTAATAATGTCTCTCTCTCCCCCCTCCACAGAGTGATAGTTACCATGTTGGTGCTAACTGCTGTCTGCTGCTACCTGTTGTAAGTACAGTCCTCCTAGGAATGTAGCGGAATATTTAACAGTATCACTATGAGGGCCCTTCTTATATTAATTTGGAATAGAGCGCAGGCGGTTAACATCAGGGGTGTATTCATTACGGAAACCCTTTACCGTTTTAAGAATCAAACAGAGCAAATGGAACTGGGAGGGACCTACCTGAATTTGACCAACAGAAACTCTCTTTTGCGTAAATGTTTTATGTTGCAAAATTGTTTTGAAACAGAATCGGCGTAATGATTACAGCCCAGTGTTGTGTGTTTTGAATCTTGCATCATGCATAATGTTGTTTTCATGAAAGTGTGAAACTGGACTATTGGCCTATATTTGGAGCTAGGGAAGTGTTAAGAGACACAGAGGGGGAACACCATTCTCCCTTAGGTCATTTTCCATTAACATTGATTGGGACAACTGCAGCTCGATTTCAATGTCCCAACATCAGTACATAATGATTACCAGTCATTAACAGATGTTGACACGCTCAAAGTTCATCGCGGTCGTTTTTTCCGATAGAGAAAATAAATCTATCCCTAGAGTACGTTGGGTCAATGATCCGAGAGTACGCCTATTGCTTGTATCGTACGTAATCATTCCATTCAATATAACCTGGTAGTCCTGAGATGCCATTTCATTTCATAATTAATTATTTCGCGTCTGAAGTTGTGAGGCTAGCAGATAAAGCCGAGTCATGTTACTTTGCTGTATGTCCACCAGGGTGCAGTACAGGCCACATAATGGGGATGGTGTTCACGGCAGCAGAGGGAAGTATCTAGTGATATGTTGTCTCCTTCAGTCTGCTGAGAGCTTAGTTGGATTCCTCTATTATAGCTGACCCTGCTGTCATGTTCATCCATTACTATAGGGTAGAACAAGGCATCTTTATTCCTCATTTAGATCCCCATCAGATGCCTTAGTGACGGCTATTCTTCCTGGTGTCCACAAAGAAAGACATAACAGAAGCCATGACAGACATGTGTAGATGTGTAATCATTAGTATGTGTTGTATGTTTTCAGCTGGCTGATAGCGATCCTGGCCCAGCTCAACCCTCTGTTTGGACCAACTCTAAAGAACGATACCATCTGGTACATGTACTACCACTGGCCCTAGTTAACCAGTCTACCAGCGCTCGGCCCTTCCTACTACAGGTAAACCCACTGGCCCTAGTCAACCAGTTCTCAACCCCTCTCCTACTACAGGTAAACCCACTGGCCCTAGTCAACCAGGCCTCAACTCCTCTCCTACTACAGGTAAACCCACAGGCCCTAGTCAACCAGTCCTCAACCCCTCTCCTACTACAGGTAAACCCACTGGCCCTAGTCTACCGGTCCTCAACCCCTCTCCTACTACAGGTAAACCCACTGGCCCTAGTCAACCAGTCCTCAACCCCTCTCCTACTACAGGTAAACCCACTGGCCCTAGTCTACCGGTCCTCAACCCCTCTCCTACTACAGGTAAACCCACTGGCCCTAGTCAACCAGTCTACCAGCCCTCTCCTGCTACAGGTAAACCCACTGGCCCTAGTCAACCAGTCCTCAACCCCTCTCCTACTACAGGTAAACCCACTGGCCCTAGTCAACCAGTCTACCAGCCCTCTCCTGCTACAGGTAAACCCACTGGCCCTAGTCTACCGGTCCTCAACCCCTCTCCTACTACAGGTAAACCCACTGGCCCTAGTCAACCAGTCTACCAGCCCTCTCCTGCTACAGGTAAACCCACTGGCCCTAGTCAACCAGTCCTCAACCCCTCTCCTACTACAGGTAAACCCACTGGCCCTAGTCAACCAGTCTACCAGCCCTCTCCTGCTACAGGTAAACCCACTGGCCCTAGTCTACCGGTCCTCAACCCCTCTCCTACTACAGGTAAACCCACTGGCCCTAGTCAACCAGTCTACCAGCCCTCTCCTGCTACAGGTAAACCCACTGGCCCTAGTCAACCAGTCCTCAACCCATCTCCTACTACAGGTAAACCCACTGGCCCTAGTCAACCAGTCCTCAACCCCTCTCCTACTACAGGTAAACCCACTGGCCCTAGTCAACCAGTCCTCAACCCCTCTCCTACTACAGGTAAACCCACTGGCCCTAGTCTACCGGTCCTCAACCCCTCTCCTACTACAGTTAAACCCACTGGCCCTAGTCTACCAGCCCTTGCTCCTCTCCCGCTACAGGTAAACTTGGTCAGATGCCTCGGTCTCCTCTCCCGCTACAGGTAAACTTGGTCAGATGCCTCGGTCTCCTCTCCCGCTACAGGTAAACTTGGTCAGATGCCTCGGCTCCTCTCCCGCTATAGGTAAACTTGGTCAGATGCCTCGGCTCCTCTCCCGCTACAGGTAAACTCGGTCAGATGCCTCGGCTCCTCTCCCGCTACAGGTAAACTCGGTCAGATGCCTCGGCTCCTCTCCCGCTACAGGTAAACTCGGTCAGATGCCTCGGCTCCTCTCCCGCTACAGGTAAACTCGGTCAGATGCCTCGGCTCCTCTCCCGCTACAGGTAAACTCGGTCAGATGCCTCGGCTCCTCTCCCGCTACAGGTAAACTCGGTCAGATGCCTCGGCTCCTCTCCCGCTACAGGTAAACTCGGTCAGATGCCTCGGCTCCTCTCCCGCTACAGGTAAACTCGGTCAGATGCCACGGCTCCTTATGTCGTCTGTAAGTCTACGGCAATTCAGCCTTTTTAGCTGCAAATGTGTAGGCCACAAGATTAAATGAATCAATTAACAAATAGTAGTCTGTAGTTGTGGCTTCCGCTCCTTATCTATTTTAATCTGTACTTTTTATGAAAATGTCTCCATCATCTGCACTGATCTGAAAGCAATGCCCAGGTGGAAAAAGCAATACATAATTAACTTTGACCGTAAACATTTTCTCTGTAGGAGAGGACCTGACTCACTGCTGTACACCAATGAAGCACTCGATCGCCTCCTCACAAAGGGAATTGTTCTTGTAAATCTAGAGCCTTACCCAGCCTTTGACACCCGACCTTAGAGAGTGTGGAGAGATGCCTGCAAAGGTGCTTCGTACGAACTGATCCCCAAAGGACTTTTCTGAAAAAAATCCTCTTTACGACTTTAAGAATGGAAGTATCAACCTTTGATTTGTATTTTATGGTGTGTTCTGTATATTGTGCTGTGACTTTTTGATTCTCTAATACTTATATATGATCTTGCCAAGGCATGGTACTAGTTACCCTAGCCCATTCGGTGTTGGGTTAAATGCAGAAGACACATTTCAGTTGAATGCATTCAGTTGTACAACTGACTAGGTATCACCCTTTCCATTCATAGACGCTAACTAACTTTAGCGCCTATTGACTATACTAACTTCTAGCCAGAGGAGCCCGGATGCTTGCTCTAAACATAAACAAGCATCGCTTGCGGTACGGTGTTGGAAACATAGGAACGTATCTTTCATATCAGCTAGGATTTTTTTTTTAATTACTACACTTTTTTTTTAATAGGGTAAGGGTTCCCAAACGGTCATATTTCCGTTTTACAGCGTTTGTTTACGGAAGACAGACGCGACTACCTGCTAATTCGCTTTCTGCGACTAGCAACACCTGCGTGTACACGGAAGATAGGCGCCACAAACGTGTCACTTTAAAATAACCGGTTAACTGCATTACGTGTATATTTAGCATTTGTGAAATTATTTTGATGTGGTATGAAAGTAGAGGGCTTTATGTTTCTAGAACCGTACCGCAATGAATAATCGATTCATACTGGTTCGCCTGCCGGAGCCAATTCGCCTCTAAACAGTAACGTTAGGCTCCTTTTTATTGAACAATTGCTACCCCATATGTTAATATGTATGTTGCACGTAATGTGGCCTTCCTTTGATTCCATGTGTCCCTCATTGGGTGTTTGTGGTGGCTTTCATTCATTGTCCTTAGAAATTATAGATATTAAACCATCAATAAATCCACCTATTGATTTACAAGTTTTTGCATTTTGTTAAACCGGTTCTTGTTGCTCAACACCAAAATACCCTCTTTTTAACCAAGTGTTATTCCTTGCGGCTTGTTGAGCATGGTGTCCTCTTGTCCACGTCTGAATATGCGAGCAAGAAATCATCAAACATGACTTGGAAGTAAAAGCTCTCGTGCGGGTATGACTATCGATTCAGTAAGTTCTTATTCTTGACTATATAATAGGTATGTTATTGTTCTCATTGTGGAGAATAACCTTGTTTTCTGTCGCAGCTGTTTGGGCTCTTCATTCAGCTTTGGCCACCTACCCATTTTGGTACAATGGCCGGGAGTTGGAATAGATTTTGACTGATTTATCTTTTTGAAGTTTTGGATATATCACATAAAAGACATTTGTCCTATTTTATCTTTATCTCTCATTAACTAATTGAGTAAAAGTATGTGGTTTAAAATATACTTAAGTATCAAAAGGAAAATTATAAATCATTTCAAAGTCCTTATATTAAGGAAACCAGATGCAGGCAGCTATTTAAGTCTTAGTCACATTTTAGTCATTTCGGTCACTTCATTTGGATAGTAGAACCATCTGTAGAGCTTATCAACAGATAGTCTGGATTTGCAAGGGTTAGGTGAAATAGTCTGTAGAGCATCAGTAATATCTATAGATGGACTATCCAAATAAATCAAACTTTAAATGCTCAGACAAACCGGTAGGATTGGCAAACATTTGCCTGCCGACAGTACTTAAATCAAAACCAATTTTATTTGTCACATGTGCCAAATTCAACATTACCATGAAATGCTTACCTACAAGCCCTTAACCAACAATGCCGTTCAATAAATATTTACTAAATAAAGTATAAAAGTAACAATAAAATAATGAGGCTATATACAGGCAGTACCGAGTCAATGTGTGGGGGTACAGGTTAGTCAAGGTCATTTGTACATGTAGGTAGGGGTAAAGTGATAAACAGCGAGTAGCAGCAGTGTAAAAACAAAGGGGGTTTACCTACCACTTCTTGACTGCCGACACTGTTCGATCTCTTTAGAGTTCACACAGCAAAGACCTTGGAAGTCAGCCACTCAGCCTTGTTGAAACACTCCACCACAAGGTGGCAGTAGCGTTGTTGTATGCATATCCGTGCATATTGGTTATGGTCTATATTCCAAGCTATCTGCGCTAACACAGATGGAATAATACAAGTATTTGGTGCTGATGTTGCTATTTAGTAGAAAACCCTTGTTACGAGCCAGATGGCCACAGCTAGATAACTACCTAGCAAGATAACAAAGAAACACTTTAATTCACTTTGTAATGTCTTACTGCCAGTGCCAGCCCATAGACAAATGTTTAGCTAGCTAGTTAATGCTAGCATATCCCAGACGGCCACAACTAGATAGTGCCTTCAGAAAGTATTCACACCCCTCGACTTTTTCCACATTTTGGTTTTACAGCCTCAATTTAAAGTGGATTATATTTAGATTTAGTCACTGATCTGCACACAATACCCCAGTGTCTCAACATGGAATAATGTTTTTAGAAATGTTTACAAATGTTTAAAAAATTATAAGCTGAAGTGTCTTGAGTCTAAGTATTCAACCCCTTTGTTATGGCAAGCCTAAAGTTCAGGAGTAAAAATTTGCTTAACAGTCATAAGTTGCATGGACTCACTCTGCAATAATGGTGTTTTCCATGAATTTGAATCACTACCCCGTATTCGTACTCCACACATACAATTATCTGTAAGGTCCCTCAGTCAAGCAGTGAATTTCAAGCACAGATTCAACGACAAAGACCAGGGAGGTTTTCAGTGCCTCGCAAAGAAGGGCACCTATTGGTAGATGGGGGTAGAATAAGAAAAACGGGCATTGAGAATCGCTTTGAGTATGGTGAAGTTACATTTTGGATGATGTATCAAAACTATCAATACACCCTGTCACTCCAAGATACAGGTGTCCTTCCAAGCTCAGTTGATGGAGAGGAAGGAAACCATTGAGGGATTTCACCATGAGGTCACTGGTGACTTTAAAACAGGTTTTTAATGGCTGTGATTGGAGAACTGAGGATGGGTCAACAACATTGTAGTTACGCCACAATACTAACCTAAATGACAGCGTGAAAAGGAAGCCTGTACAGAATAAGCCACTAAACTAATACTGCAAAAAATGTGGCATTTTCTAAAAACTTTTGGTCCTGAATACAAAGCATTATGTTTGGGGGCAAATCCAACACATCACTGAGTACCACTCTTCATATTTTCAAGCATGGAGATAGCTGCATCATGTTATGGGTATGCTTGTCTAGAGTTAATTTTTTTTTTAATTATTTTAATTTTACCCCCTTTTCTCCCCAATTTTCGTGGTATCCAATCGCTAGTAATTACTATCTTGTCTCATCGCTACAACTTTCGAAGGTCGAAAGCCATGCGTCCTCCGAAGCACAACCCAACCAAGCCGCACTGCTTTTTAACACAGCGCGCCTCCAACCCGGAAGCCAGCCGCACCAATGTGTCGGAGGAAACACCGTGCGCCCGGCCCGCCACAGGAGTCGCTGGAGCGCGATGAGACAAGGATATCCCTACCGGCCAAACCCTCCCTAACCCGGACGACGCTAGGCCAATTGTGCGTCGCCCCACGGACCTCCCGGTCGCGGCCGGCTGCGACAGAGCCTGGGCGCGAACCCAGAGACTCTGGTGGCACAGCTAGCGCTGCGATGCAGTGCCGTAGACCACTGCGCCACCCGGGAGGCCAGTTTATTTATTTTTTGATCAAAAGAAAAGGAGCACAGGCTAAGTCCTAGAGGAAAACCTGGTTCAGTTTGCTTTCCAAAAGACACTGGGAGACAAATCCACCTTTTAACAGGACAATAACCTAAAACACAGGGCCAAATATTAGTGCTGAGTGAATAACCAACATTCTGTTTATTTTTCTGTTTTTGAACAACTAATTTAATATTTTATTAAAGTAAAGTCATGTGAATAAATTATGGTTAATAAGTGATCAGCAGTAATGAGGAGTTACTACCATCATGAGTGGGATTTTAATTGTTTTATTCAGTGTTACAGCTTTCAACCCACAATGCATAGGGAATTTAATGTCAACTATTTTTTTTTTCGAAAACCATTAATTTTTAATAACCTAACCAAATATTTTTTTTTTAAGAATTAGGGGCAAATATTGTACAATCCAGGTTTGCAAAGATCTTAGAGACAGACTTACACAGAAAGACTCACAGCTGTAAACGCTTCCAAATGTGATTCTAACATGTATAACTCAAGGGGTTGAATACTTATCTAATCAAAACACTATATGTGTTTTATTTTCTATTAATAAAACATAAAATCTTCCACTGACAGAGTATTTTGTGTAGATCGTTTACAAAAAAAATACAATTAAATACATTTGTAACGTAACATAACAAAATGTGGAAAAAGTCAAGGGTTGTGAATACTTTCTGAAGGCACTGTAACTACATAGCAAGATCACGAAGAAACAATTTAATTCACTCTCCATAATCCTATACTGCCAGTGCCAGCCCATAGCCAAATGTTTAGCTTGCTAGATAACGTTAGCATATTAGCTAGCACAACATGGCTAAGGACACTGCACTAATTCGGCAGCTAACACAAGCAGCTGTTTCATAGAAACTAGCTGATATATTGTCAATACTAGCTACAGTGGTTACCTAGCTTGGAGGAAGTATTTAATGTTGTGGGCATTGCGTCTGTCACTTTGCTAGCTACCATCCCACAGCCTTCACTGCATATGAAGTGTGACCGGCTCATCCAGAGAAAATGCCCTTTTTTAGGCTCCCCCTCATGGAAGTTTGTGCTCTCTGATTGGTTCAAAGTCAATTTGTTGGCCACTGACAACCATTGCTGTAGGTTTGTTGCTACCGGTTTGGCACGCAGCAGGTACCGCTTTTGTTCTAGCGAGACAAGAAACGGCCTCCTACTGTAATAAGTACAAATTGGCAGTCTATCAGCAGTGAGATTCTCGTGTTTCATGCTTTACGGTTAGTATATAGTTAGCTTATATGTTACTGATAGTCTGAAGAGCATCTACAGATAGACTATCCAAATAAACTGTTAGTAATTTCATAATTTTTTTATTTTACCATGTAAATTGACTGAGAAAACATTCTCATTTACAGCAATGACATGGGTAATAGTTACAGGGGAGAGGAGGAGGGATGAATGAGCCAATTGGAAGCTGGGGACGATTCACCCTTCGTTAGTTTTAGTTATCAGTCGACTAAAACTCTGGACAATTTTAGTTTAGTTTTAGTCACTTAGTGAGTGCATTTTGTCTATTAAATAATGAATATTTAGGCTATCTCTAACTTCCAACATGTGCCTTGTCCAACTAGGCCTTGTATACCTTAGCTGGCAACATTTGATATTGTGGCAGATTATAAACAATGCCAGCCATAGTAATTAACCATAATTAACCATAGGCTATAAAGTCTTGGCTACAGGTTCAACAATTTACAGCTCTAATTTTCTTCCCATCATACCTGTCAAGGGGTTAAATAATAGTGGTTTCATTGAAAAGGGGATTTGAGCTTTACAAAAATGCCAGAAGTATAACTGTACTTTTAATAGTCAACAAGTAGCATTCGTTTTTCCCATATGAAAAAATGAACCACATGTCGCATTTCCTGACTGCGGCGTGAGAGCGGCAACACAGATGAATGAATAACAGCGCGCATGGGGAAATAGAGCTTCTGATGTGATCAAAGAGTGACTGAAGTGACCGCCTGGTGGCTGTGTGGCGGAGCTGGGCAGATCAGCTCAACCAGACCGCGTAACTGAAAGATGTCAATTCTGCCAATGAGAGGATTGCATGAAATATTCTGCTTGCATGTTTCTGATTGTACAAAATGGATGAAAATATGCTGCATGTCAAATTAAATGTCCATTATTCTCTTGTGGAATTCTCGTCTCGTCACATTTTTGTCGACTAAAATGAAAAGGTAATGTTTTTTTCCCACAGGGCATCACGTTATCATAGTTTTATTCAGGAAAAATAGGTACTTGGCGAGTATTTTTCGGCATAGTTATTGTTGACGAATTGAACAGTGTTTGACTGGACCTAGATCAGATGGGGAGGGAGCAGGACAAGGAGTCAGACAAGCTGGCTCTACTCAGTGAGGTGGACAGACACCGCAGGCAGATGCTCAGGTAAAAGAGCATGGTAGGAGTGTGGATTAGCATGGTAGGAGTGTGGATTACTGCTGTTGCTTCAGTACTGAATCCAGTCTGTACTGCATAAACTGTACGCAAGCGTCCTAATGAAACAGTGTGTTTTCTATCCCTACATTAACCAGACCTTTTGGAAGAAAGCCAACCTGGCCAGTCAACTGTCGCTAGACAACCTGGAGAAGGAATCTCTTCTCTATGGAGGAGATAGTGAATTTATCTATTTGTTCTTTTTTTCCTCCAATCAGAAAGGTGACCAAAGAGGGCCTGGCCCAGACGTCCAGTGACATCACAGAGAGCCTGATGAGCATCGATCAGATGATGTCACAGCAGGTGACGCAGAGCGAGGAATCCATAACCATGCTGGGTGAGTGGCTCCCCCTAGAGTACAGAGAGTGAATCATATCGGAGTCTGTGTTTCTGAGAGGACAGTAGTGTTTATAATTTCGGCCCCTAGCTCCCTTTTCCTTCAGTGTTTACACATCTGTAAGAACTAGATGAATGAGAAGCAGTGATGTAGTGGTAAAAAGTTGGTAAACACTGATCGCCTTTCACAGTGAATAAAGTAATACTCCCTATATTTACAATGCATTTGTTTGCAATAGGTGGGTAAACGTTTGAGCAACATAAAAAAGGTGTGTAAGTGCCATTTGTTGTGTTTACCTTCCATTACACCACTGGTGAGAACAATATTGAGATGGTTCCACCAAAAGCCCTCAAATTGGAGGACCCAAGGACAGTTTCTTTCTCAGTTGCTTTATTTAAATGAAAGCAAACAGCTGGCAGTAACAGCTGGCAGTATTTTATACAGTTGAAGTCGGAAGTTTACACAAACTTAGGTTGGAGTCATTAAAACTAGTTTTTCAACCACTCCACAAATTTCTTGTTAACAAACTATAGTTTGGGCAAGTCGGTTAGAACATCTACTTTGTGCATGACACAGGTAATTTTTCCAACAATTGTTTACAGACAGATTATTTGATTTATAATTCACTGTATCACAATTCCAGTGGGTCAGAAGTTTACATACACTAAGTTGACTGTGCCTTTAATCAGCTTGGAAAATTCCAGAAAATGACATCATGGCTTTAAAAGCTTCTGATAGGCTAATTGACATAATTTTAGTCAATTGGAGGTGTACCTGTGGATGTATTTCAAGGCCTACCTTCAAACTCAGTGCCTCTTTGCTTGACATCATGGGAAAATCAAAAGAAATCGGCCAAGACCTCAGAAAAAATGTTGTAGACCTCCACAAGTCTGGTTCATCCTTGGGAGCAATTTCCAAATGCCTGAAGGAACCATGTTCATCTGTACAAACAATAGTACGCAAGTATAAACACCATGGGACCATGCAGCCGTCATACCGCTCAGGAAGGAGACGCGTTCTGTCTCCTAGAGATGAACGTACTTTGGTGCGAAAAGAGCAAATCAATCCCAGAACAACAGCAAAGGACCTTGTGAAGATGCTGGAGGAAACAGGTACAAAATTATCGATATCCACAGTAAAACGAGTCCTATATTGACATAACCTGAAAGGCCGCTTAGCAAGAAAGAAGACACTGCTCCAAAACCGCCATAAAAAAGCCAGACTACAGTTTGCAACTGCACATGGGGACAAAGATCGTACTTTTTGGAGAAATGTCCTCTGGTCTGAAGAAACAAAAATAGAACTGTTTGGCTATTATGACCATCGTTATGTTTTGGAGGAAAAAGGGGGATGCTTGCAAGCCAAAGAACACCATCCCAACCGTGAAGCACGGGGGTGGCAGCATCATGTTGAAGGGGTGCTTTGCTGCAGGAGGGACTGGTGCACTTCACAAAATAGATGACATCATGAGGGAGGAAAATTATGTGGATATATTGAAGCAACATCTCAAGTCATCAGTCAGGAAGTTAAAGCTTGGTCGCAAATGGGTCTTTCAAATGGACAATGACCCCAAGCATACTTCCAAAGTTGTGGCAAAATGTCTTAAGGACAACAAAGTCAAGTTATTGGAGTGGCCATCACAAAGCCCTGACTTCAATCCTAGAAAATTTGTGGGCAGAACTTAAAAAGCATGTGCGAGCAAGGAGGCCTACAAACCTGACTCAGTTAAATGTATTTGGCTAAGGTGTATGTAAACCTCAGACTTCAACTGTATGTCCAAACCCAAAGTCTTTGCCCAGTGTGTTCTCTCTCCTCCGTAGCAACCTCGTCTCAGGCGGTCCTGGAGATGAATGATGAGTTTAAGGCCATGGCCGGAACCATCCAGCTGGGGAGAAAGCTCATCACTAAGTACAACCGCAGGGAGCTCACTGACAAACTGCTCATCTTCCTCGCTCTCGCACTCTTCCTCGCCACGGTCTTCTACATCCCGCAAGAGGAGATTATTTTTCCTCCAGACCAGACACAACTAACTTAAACTAAGTAACTTTTAGAGCAACTTTGATAAGAGTAACTATGATCATATAAGCTAATTTATGACATAAGTGAGTCGTGTGAGATAAGTATTGTAAGATTAACATACTGCTTATTAATGTAAATCCATATCAACATTTTAAAGACGTGTGCACACACACAGTAGTAATGGCTTTGGGGATAAGCCTATTTTAAACATTATTTGTTCGTCATGGAAGGAATATCAGCTGTTTGCAATACTTAGAGGAAAGTTTGATGGTTAATGTAACCAATTGTTATGATTATCATGTTAATGTATTATTCCATCGCAGGAAGTTAAAGCTGTTGCCCAGTTATTTATATCCTGCTCTGAAAGAGAAATACATTTGTTTTAGTAGTTGCCTTATTTAATGCAGATTACATTTTCGCCGGACCATTATTTAAAGTATAGGGATTCATGTCAATGTGTAACACATTCTCTGTAATGTAATCAGATTTTGAACAAACCGTTGACATTATTAAAAGTGTAAAAATAAAAAATAAAAAATCTCCAAGCAGCAGCCTGGACATGTAGGATGTACATATCACCCACACAAGTTTCAGTGACTCTGGTCTAACATGTGGTCGTCAGTATTTCCTTACGGAGCTAGCTGGCTTGGCTTGGCTCAGCAGTGGTGAGGCCTGCTCTCAGTAGCTGGCAGCAGGGTGAACAGTGCTGGGTACAGTGCTGACCAACCAGGGCAGAAAAGCTAGCAGCAGGGGGAACTGAGCAGCCCTGGCACCAGGGCAGAAACAAATCTGAAAAGCTGTGGCAGTAATCACATAGTCACCGATAAGGAACCATGCATCTCTGCCTTTCTTCAGATAAGACCCAGAAAAGCAGATTATTCTGACCCGTTTCCCTCTCCTGCTCCCTTTCTTTCCACCGGGGGTGGAAGGTGGGGGGGTATTTTTAGGTTTGCGTGGACCTGTTATCTGACGTTGCCTTTTCAACACTTTGGAAGGGATGTGTATAGAGGGGGGCTGGTAGCTGCATGACCTCTCTACCCTCTTTATGGTGACGGTCTCACATGTCATTTGGGAAATATAAATCTGTTTTCATGTTGACGTTTCTGTTCAGTGTACCAATAAAGGCCTCTGACTTTGTCTACCTGAGTTGTCTCAGTTGCGTGTGTTATGGATCATATCTGACTCCAAATCAGTGGGGACAGACTGTGCAGATAGCCTAGTGGTTACAGCGTTGGGCCAGTAACCGGAAGGTTGCTGGTTCGAATACCCGAACTGACAAGGTGAAAAATCTGATGTGCCCTTGAGCAAGGCACTTAACCATAATTTGCTCCAGGTACGCTGTACTACTACGGTTGACCATATAAAACCACAGATTTTATGTGACAATACAACATTTTTAAAAACAATTTTTTACAGTGACGCATTAGTGAGTACATGTGGAGAGAGTCAATAGACCTAAGAGAAGGCTAAGCGGTTCTTACTCGTTTTAAAGTGGCAGCCATTGTGCTCCTCCAAATCCTCATCCCGTCCCTTTAGCTGCACACTTATAGCAGCTCTATGTCAAGCAAATGGAGCTATTCTTACATAGCACCGTGATAGTGTCAATCAAGAGGAGAGGTGTGCATGATCTTGAAATGTGAATAGGTCCTGTTTAGTGGCAGGCCCTGAACTGTGTTCTACACTGAGTACCACAGAGTGAGGGGAAGTGGGCTCCCCCACACAATGTTGCCTAAAGGGCTTTTAATGTGCTACAGGGCCTTCAGAAAGTATTCACACTCCTTAACTTTTTCCACATTTTGTTGTTCCAGCCTGAATTTAAAATGGATTAAATTCGGATGTGTCACTGATCTACACACTCTACTCCATAATATCAAAGTGTGTCTTTAGAAATGTTATTCATTAAAAATGAAAAGCTGAAATTTCAGTTTTCAACCCCTTTGTTATGGCAAGCCTAAATACGTTCAGGAGTGAAATAGTGCTTAAGTCACATAACAAATTGCATTGTCTTTTTGATTAACTACCTCATCTCTGTACCCCACACATACAATTATCTGTAAGTCTCAGTTGAGCAGTGCATTTTTCCAATGCCTCGCAAAAGAAGGGCACCTAAAGTATTGGTAGATGAGTAGAAAAAAAAATGCAGACATTGAATATCCATTTGAGCATGGTAAAGTTATTAATTACCTTTTGGATGGTGTATTAATACACCCACTCACTACAAAGATGCAGGCTTCCTTCCTAACTCAGTTGCTGGAGAGCAAGGAAACCACTTAGGGATTTCACCATGAGGCAAATGGTGACTGTAAAACAGTTCCAGAGATGAATGGCTGTAATGGGAGAACTGAGGATGGATCAACAACATTGTACTTACTCCACAAAACTAATCTAATTGACTGAGTGAAAATAATTAAGCCTGTACAGAATAAAAGTATTCCAAAACATGCATCCTGTTTGCAACAAGGCACTAAAGTAATACTGCAAAAACTGTCGCAAAGCAATTCACTTTTTGTCCTCAATACAAAGTGTTATATTTGAGGCAAATACAATTCAACACATTACTGAGTATCACTCTCCATATTTCCAACTGGGGAGTTTTTCAGGAGAATTGTTTTTTACAGAATGGAGCTAAGCACAGGCAAAATCCTTGAGGAAAACCATGTTCAGGCATGTGAATAATTATGTCAATGTTATATTTCTGTATTTCATTGTAAATAAATTTGCTAACATTTCTAATAACCATGTTTTCACTTTATCATTATGGGATATTATGTGTAGATGGGTGAGAATATATTTAATCCATTTTGAATTCAGGCTGAAAGGCAACATGTGGAATATGTCAAGGGGTATGAATACTTTCTGAAGGCACTGTATATACATCCGTTTCATCAGCATCTTTTGTAAGACACTGGATAAGTGTCTGCTAAATTACTAAAATGTAATTATCATATAGGCATATTAATGACAGGTATCAATAAATATTATGGCTATTCTACAGGCACATTTAACAAGGCTGTTTTCATTTAGGGCCTGCATGTGCAGTGATGTTTTTTTAGGTTATTCGGTACCGTTTCAAAATACATTTGTCAGTGTATTTCTGCGGGCCTGTGGGCGATTTCAGAATTTGACTGTGGATCAGCGGTAACTGTCTGATTAATGATGAGGATGATGAACGCATTTGCCCAAACCCTGAACTGTTTCTTCTGACGACACGTCTGATGGACTTTAAACACAACCCTTCTGAACGGTCACAGACCTTTCTGTAAATATTTAAATGATGTCAGTGATGCTATCTCACGACCTCGCCTAATGTGAACTGACATGCACCTGTAGAAGAAGGTCTGACTGGGCGTGACCTTGTAGGCCGGACCTATAGACTTAGTCTCTATACAAGACACGTCTAAAGCCCTCCACATATTTGTCTTATTTAGTCAAAATTGCGTGACATGCTCCAAACATATTTTATGGAGAGGCCGGTAAGTCGTTGTGTTAAAAAAAAAAAAACTTTAGTTTCCAGTTATAGTAGATTGAAGGTCTCTAATAGCCACTTGAAGGGTTTAACCTGACGTTAAACATACGTGAACCGCTGCACGGGTAGCGGGTGAGATTGTTTGACATGGATTACTGGTAATGTGTGCTGGCTATAGACAATGGCAATTACTATAGGCTACCGTGATGGACGATTTTCCTAATATTAAAACACACTGACATATGGTATCTTTATGTGCTAGGATTGGCCTGGTGTTTGTTCAATTTGTAGCCTAGTGAGTCGTGAAACCGAAGAAAAAACTCTGGAGATTTAATGGTTGTAAAGTAAAAAATAATTTAAATGCATAGATTGTGTAATCTTGAACATTATTTCCTCATCGATTTGACAGTTGTTGTCGTCTAGGCCTATTGTAACGATTTTAATGTAGGCTATTACTATATATGATTAATAATATAATACAATTAGGCGAACCCATGTTTTATTAAGCATAATAGTAATGAATATTAGAAATAAAGTATTACCTTTAGCCTTTTAAACAACTAATGGTCGATAGAATTCGTAGTGATAGGATATAGTTCTATGAAAGCACTAGGCCTAAAATTATAATTGGTCGATAGGTTACATTTCATATTTAGAAATCATTTATAAACAATCGAAGATGATTAGAAATAATCAGGTGATATAATTGTATCCTGTTCTAGTTGTTTGTTCATATTTATTCATTTTAAAAATGTCCTTCAGGACAATGGTGTAGTGTACTTAAGTAAAAATACTTTAAAGTACTACTTAAGGGGGTATCTTTACTTTACTATTTATATGTTTAACAACTTTTACTTCACTACATTCCTAAAGAAAATGATGTACTTTTTACGCCATACATCTTTCCAAAAGTACTCGTTACATTTTGAATTCTTAGCAGGACAGGAAAATTGTATAATTCACACACTTATCAAGAGAACATCCCTGGTCATGCCTGCTGTCTCTGATCTGGGGTACTCACTAAACACATGCTTTGTTTGTAAATGATGTCTGAGCGTTGGAGTGTGCCCCCTGGCTATCTGTAAATAAAATAAAACAACTAGAAAATGTGGCCGTCTGCTTTGCTTAATGTAAGGAATTTGAAATGATTTATACTTAAGTATCAAAAGTAAAAAGTACATTTTAGTAATTACATTTACTTTTGATACTTAAGCATATTTAAAACCTTTAGGATTTTACTCAAGTAGTATTTAACTGGGTGACTTCACTTTTCTATTAAGGTATCTTTACTTTTACTACAGTATGACATTTGGGTACTTTTCCCACCACTGCCTCAGAATATGTCCTGTAGTCCGCCCCCGTGAAATAGCCTATCAAATTCATGCAGGAAAATTAGAATTTACATAAAAGAAAAGCTTTATTTACATATAATACGTGTATTAAGTACCCACAAACATAATTGCCTTACAGTACATTTGTGACCTCAAAGAAAACGGTGATCGTGAGGGAAAGATGTCCACTGACAAATTGTATACGTCTTTTTCCTTCCCACTGAAGAAGATACCTACATCTCCTATACAACTTCACAATTAACTCCCTATTCCATCTCAGAAACTAGTAACCTAATGAAAATAAAATACATGTAGTTTAAGCATCCATCAAGAGTTTGCCAGTCGAAGTACAGTACATGGAATATATCGACATAACACTCAAGTAAGCCTATGCATCCATTGCAAAAGCGCATGCAATTTAAAACAATTTGTCTGACGATAATGTTATATTTCGATCCTTCGTTCACCACGCTCTGATTCCATGTAAAGAAGACACTCCATTGCCGGACGGAAACGTGTTTTGAACGTTATTTAACTCCCCAACGCCGAAGTTCATGTAATTCCCGTTGTTTGGTGAGGGCTGGATAGACTGCACCGCAGTGGTGGGATAGTTACACGCATGGTTCATATTACAGCCAGGACTGGGATAATTACTGAACGCTGGATAACTATTATACGTGAAATGGTTAAGGCCCACATTATATGAACTATTATAGGTCGTCGAGTCTCCAAGGCAGGGCTTCCCGTCTCGGACCAGTACTGGGACTGAGATGCGTCTCGGCGGCGGGATACCGACCATCTCCAGGCTCTGGTCCTGTCGCTGTCTCTTGCACTTGTAGCGGCGGTTCTGGAACCAGATCTTGACCTGTGTGGGGGTCAGTTTGAGCACCCCGGCCAGGTGATCTCTCTCCGGAGCCGACAGGTACTTCTGCTGCTTAAAGCGACGCTCCAGCTCATACACCTGCGCCTGTGAGAACAGCACGCGCGGCTTCCTGCGCTTCCGCGGTTTGGCGGGCAGATCCGGGTCCTCTGACTTCAGGTCCTCCACCGGCTCGCTCTGAGAGATGTAGGACATGTCTAGTGGAATAGAAATAAACGAATAAATTAAGACATATTTAATTTAATTCCAGTATGTTAAATTGTATAAAGGACCCAACAATAGGAATTCAGCTCGGAGACTTTTACGCAAGACTTGGTTTAGACAAACTTTCTAGGTCTGCCCTACATCCTAGAGTCCAACAAGTAAAATGGGTTCAGTCGATTATGACTGCTATATTTTCTACATTGTAATCAAACTTCCATGGAACTGTTTGGAATCCCGACGAGAGAATTCAATCTAAACTTCAATTACAACTTTCCTTTATTTTCTCCTTAATTGTAAAATAGATTAGGCCTCTTTGACTGTTCTTATTCCAGAATAAGGGTGTACACTAGGAGTAGCATTACTATTACATCACTTGTGAAATGTCTTATCCTTAGCCTACACGTTTTAGATTGTGTCTGACGCAAATCTGTTTAGATACTTACATAATTATTCAGATTTTCACTTAGGCCTACTTAGGGCTATTTCGATACTAATATCACAAACTATTACCTTTTCTGTATTTCCCCTCAAATCTGTCCGTCTTGCCATCCTTGATGTCCATTTCTAAGAAAGATTTCCCATAGAAGGCAGCGGCGAAGTTGAGGGCAGTATTTCTGTTGGCTTTTACCTCATGGAGCTCCTCTCCAAACAGCGAGCCTCCAGACGACATCTCCCGGAGCGGCTCCTGTTTCAGGCGGCCCAGCATGCAGGAGGAGGTCGGTAAGGCACAGTCCATTCGTGGAGAGATGTCCAGTGAGACCAGGTCCTCAGCTCTAGTGTGCTGCTCCAGGTTTAATATATCCTTAACCGAGAAGGGTGTGGACGTACTGGGGCTGGAAAACATTGCCAAGGAACAGTTGATCTGACATATAAATGGCAACAAACCGATGATTCCAAAATCTCCTCTTCTTGGTAATATTTACTGAGCTCAAGTACTCGTTTGTTTAACCGAGGGGGATCTTGACTATCAACTCGAGTCCCTAACTTTTCTTGGCCTCTTTCTGCTATGCAGCGGGAGAGAGAGAGGGGGGATGAGGGGGGAGGTTAAGTCTCTCATTGGACGTTGTTAGGGGGCATCCTATTGGTGTTGCCAGTTCCAGTGATGTTGAAATAATAACTAGTAATGTAACCCTACATGTCCGTGCTGCATCTGAATCCAGAATGCACCTTAAGCCCCATTACGCACCGTCACAAACACTCCTTTTGTCTATAATACATGGTTGGAATTTATTATCCATTTTTATTAATAGTTCCCCGTACAGTGTATATGGTTGAAGGCAAAAGAGAATAGAATAAATACTGGAACCTTTTTCTATGTGTGCACGAGCCTGTCTGTCTGTGTTTGGTTCTGTTTATCTGTTTAGTGATGATACATTTTATTTGGCGGACATTAAAAGTATGCAAGGAGATGCTTAGTCAGTTGCACAACTGAATGCGTTCACCCAAAATGTGTCTTCCGCATTTAACCCAACTCCTCTGAATCAGAGAGGTGGGTGGGGGGGGGGGGGGGGGGGGGGGGGGCTGCCTTAATCGACATCTACGTCATCGGCGCCCGTTGAGCAGTTGTTGTTTGTTAACTGTCTTGCTCAAGGGCAGAACTGCAGATTTTTCCACCTTAGGGATTCGAACCAGTGACCTTTCGGTTACACCCTTAACCGCTAGGCAACCTGCTTCCCTACATAAAAACAAGTGCAGTACATAAGATCATAAAATCGATGACATGAATGAAAGCAACATTTAAATCAAAGGACCAGACGAAACAGGATGGTTGGGTAGAGGATACAAACCTGGTTTAAGGTCAATATTTAGGTTTAGGGGGTAAGGTTGGTAATGGGGTACGAACCCGGTTTAGGGTAAGTGTGTTGGTTGGGGGATACATAGGGGTGGATAGGTATACTGATAATGCACAAAGGGGTGGGAATAAGAGTAGTAAGGCAGAAAAGCGTCTAGGTGGAGGGAACTTCCCTGGCAGCAAGACCATAGGGACCAACATGTCTCTTCATACACTGGCCTGACTTTCAGGAAGTGATAACAGACAACAAACCAGCATCCTCCCACCCACGCAGCGCAGCCGGGCCAGGACTGTCACACATACCATAACATTTCTGTAGTCATGCATTATGACACATTCGTCTAGACCTACTGGCAGCCGTTATGTACAGGCTATGTACACCAAAAATGTACACTAGGCCCTACTTTTGTAGTGTCATATGCCTAGTTATTCGATAAGTCACATTATTCTCTAAAAATGCATCCAATAAAATATCAGTAGGACAAGGCTTTTGGGGAGAATTGGTGTGCGTAAAGATTCCAAGACGCACTGAGGGGACCTCGCACAGGGCTGGCATCGCACCCATTATTAATGCTGGTGGAGACAGCGGTGCGGAGACAGACAGTATTATCGTTTGTTTTATCTCCAGCAGCGTTTAACACAGACCCCGGGAACTAAATGGGTCCCTCTGTCTCCGACCCGGCTCGCGGTGTTTATAGTTTTTAAGACTATTTGCGCGCCGCGAAAGCTGATGAATGGTCGCGAGGAGTAGAGCGTCAACACTGCCGTGTCTCGCGCAGCAATAATTGGTGAAATAAAGTAAACGAACGGAACTCAGACGAGCCTCAGTGTAGAGCATGGAAACCGTTTCATTCTTCATGTCAGATTCTTTCCTCTTAACGTTCGCAAACAATTAACATTGAGTTGGCTGCAGTCTGTTGTGACGAATCTCAATAAAAGTTTGAAGGTTATTCACAGTTGATGACAGACAGGCCTGTCCTAGGACCTTCAGGCCTATCTGACAGAGTTTGAGTTAATTCCATTTTAAGCTTAATTCATTTCATAACATGGAATTTCAGTTAAATTGACCTCAATTCTGCAAGACCGACTGCAAAGCACTCTCTGTGTCAACTGCCCAAATTGAACATGACAGGCCTATTAGGCGCATGGTTCATATCCCTAATGCATTCTCTCTCGTTCTCTCTCGTTCTCTCTCTCTTTCTCTCTCTCGATCCCTCCCTCTCTCTCTCTCTCTCTCTCTCTCTCCCTCTTTCTCTCCCTCTCTCTTTCTCTCTCTTTCTCTCTCTCGATGAAAAAGTACGAACATGAATGCACTCACTAGTGTAAGTCTCTCTGGATAAGAGCGTCTGTTAAATTACTTTTTTTAATTTTTTTAAGTACAATGTATTTCTCTCCCTCCCCCGACCCGTCTTTCTTTAGCACCAGTCAGATAAAGCGATAGATAAGGCTGCTTAAAAACTTCCGCTGGACGGGATAATTGAGGATATTCTGGGGCGCTGTGTGTGTGTTTTATCTAATGAGTCTGCGACCGTTCCCGTGTGTGGACTGTGGGGAAAGCGGCACGAGCAGACGCCACGCGCATTAGCGCCGGGGTCTGGCGTCTTTCCTCCGTCCTCGAGACCTGTCAATCATATTGGTGATCTCGACACCTTTCTAATGGCGCTGACTAATTACCTCGGAAAGATAAGCAGGTTTAATCGTTGACTGATAAACAATCAAATTAAACATCGTCGATCATTGATTTTTAGCCTAACGGAAGTCGATATTGTTATGCAGTGTTCAATTGTAGCCCATCTTTAGGTCTACTCTACTGTGGATGTTAGTTTCAGTTAACTTGCCCTTCGAGATAAAACATGTATTAGTGCGTGACTTAGACAAACAACTGTTTTTAGTGTTTTTTTTGTCACTGATTATGTGACAAACGTAGATTTTTTGTTGTTGTCTTGGGATTTAATTTAGATAAATTAAGATAAATCAAATTAGGCCTACAGAATTATTGAAATTGTAATTTGTAAATATAGAATTCTGTTTGATCAGACAATATTGTTAGGTGTGATGCAGTTAAATGTTCGTTCTAAAAGAAAAGTAATATATCATTATTTGATCATTATGAATTAGCATTTAGGCCTACCACATTTCCATAATGTAATTTACTCAATGCAAAAAAATAATTTAGCTAGATTCAATACATTTGTTCGTCAGTCATCTGAGAATGTCGCCAATATGCCTTTATCACCTACTAAGATACACATTTATCACATTTGAATTGTTAATACTTAGTATTAAATCATCCATATGAAGTTTACCTATTTAGGTTGTTTACAAACACTTATGGATTTGTTATGTCAATTACAAACACAAGTTATTGTTTGGTAGGCTGAGAGCCAACGGAAGTCATGTGTAGGCTAGACCTAAATAAAGTGGGAAAACGTAAAAATTAACAACTAACACATTACCTTATCATGAATATACATTTTGTAATTGTAACATTAAAAAAAATCATACATTTGATTCAAATATGAACACGATTTAAAAATCATTGTCCTAAATGGTTTAATCTTGTCTGGCTTTATTGTCCCAACACAGTCGGAACAAAGTCCCCTAAAGTATTTTTTTCACTCCCAACACCTGTTTGAGGTTGAAGAGTTCATCTGTTCCCCTTCATATAACTCTATTCCCCCCTGTATCAATTCATCCTCAGACACAATACTGTACAACTCTCTCTTTCTTGCTCTCTCTTGCTCTCTGTCTCCTCTCTCTTGCTCTCTGTCTCCTCTCGCTCGCTCTCTGTCTTCCCTCTCTCGCTCTCTGTCTTCCCTCTCTCGCTCTCTCTCTCTGTCTCCTCTCTCTCTGTCTCCTCTCTCTCTGTCTCCTCTCTCTCGCTCGCTCTCTCCATCTCTGTCTCCTCTCTCGCTCTCTGTCTCCTCTTTCTCGCTCTCTCTCGCTCTCTCTCTCTCTCTCTCTGTCTCTTCTCTCTCTCTCGCTCTCGCTTGCTCGCTCGCTCTCTCTCTGTCTCCTCTCTCGCTCGCTCACTCGCTCTCTCCATCTCTGGCTCCTCTCTCGCTCTCTCTCTGTCTCCTCTCTCGCTCTCTCTGTCTCCTCTCTTTCGCTGTCTCTTCTCTCTCGCTCTCTTCTCTCTCACTCTCCTCTCTCTCGCTCTCTCTCTTTCTCTCTGTTTCCCCTCTCTCGCTCTATCTCTCTCCTCTCTCTCTCTCTCTCTCTCTCTCTCTCTCTCTCTCTCTCTCTCTCTCTCTCTCTCTCTCTCTCTCTCTCTCTCTCTCTCTCTCTCTCTCTCTCTCTCTCAATCTCTCTCTTTCTCTCTCTCTCTCTCTCCTCTCTCGCTGTCTCTGCCTTCTCTCTCTGTCTCCTCTCTCTCGCTCTTTCTTTTTCTCTCTTTTGCTCTCGCTCTCCATTCCAAGGCCAGACAACATGTGGTGACGGGTCTGTCACCCAGGTGTCTCTCCATCTCTCTAACACCCTGATTAATTCCATATAATATTAGCAACAGCTGGATCCAGATAAGATTGGATCATCTTTAGTTTTCGACATAGCTGTGGCCAAGACAGAGGCTGTTCCTTGCTGTGTCACTGGCAGCCCTCTGGACAGTTAGGTCAGGTTAGGACACAGACAGGCCCATTCTCTCTCAGAATACTTGAATGTGCTATATTTATATATATATCCCTTTATTTAATGTATCTGTGGATTTTGTCACCCAGAAATGTGTTTTGTTTTTGGTGGCTGTCACATGACATCTTTGTCAGTAGTCCTAGTACACCACCATGTGGTCATTACTGTAGTTGAGGCAGTGTGTATTGTGATGTGTGAGCAGCCATGTGAAGTGTCTTCTGTCTGTGCACCATTTGACTTCAATTCTCCTTCCCTTCCTCTCCTCTCATCTCCTCTCCATAGACCTCTCCCCCCTCTCAGCTCATGTTCTGAGGCTTGGCCGGGGATCAGTGAGTGTGTAACTGAGTTCAAGGTAGTGTGATGGTCCCTATGGGGCCTGGGACGATATGGGTTCTGGCCTGTATTACCTGCTGTTATTGTTTTGTCTACAGCTTTTCCCAGCTGACGTTGGGCCTCTCAGGTCTCAGATCTCTTCTCAATTAAAATGTAGAAGATAATCAATCATTGTCAAGATGGTGTAGTACATGGCTATGCAAATCTTACCATATGGCACGTGCCAAACTCATTCCACGGAGGGTCAAGTGTCTGCAGGTTTTCTCTCCAACCCTGTACTTGATTGATGGACTAAGGTCACTAATTAGTAAGGAACTCCCCACACCTGATTGTCTAGGTCTTAATTGAAAGGATGAACCAAGGGGCCTCCAGAGGGGCGCAGTGGTCTAAGGCACTGCATCGCAGTGCTTGAGGTGTCACTGCACACCCGGGTTCGATCCCAGGCTATGTCACAACTGGCTGTGACCGGGAGTCCCATAGGGTGGCACACAATTGGCCCTGTGTCTTCCGGGTCAGCGGAGGGTTTGGTCAGGGGGGGGGGGCTCTGCAGGCGACTCCTTCTGGCGGGCCGGCTGCCTGCAGGATGACTTCGGTCGTCAGTTGAACGGTGTTTCCTCCGACACATTGGTGCGGCTGGTTAAGCGGGCGGGAGTTAAGATGCACGGTTTGTCGGGTCATGTTTCGGAGGACACGTGACTCGACCTTCGCCTCTCCCGAGCCTGTAGGAGAGACGCAGCGAGAGTTTGACACCCCTACCCTACGATGTCCGGAGCTGCTGGTTTTCTCTTTTACCTGATCATTTATTGCATTCACCTGGTGTCCCAGGTCTAAATCAGCCCCTGGTTAGAGGGGACTAATGAAATAAAGCAGTGGAACTGGCTTTGAGTTCCAGATTAGAATTTGAGGGTGAAGTGAGGTGTAGGCTGATAGTTAGGTGTGTGTTTTGTATTGCCCATGACAAAGATATTTTCACAGGCTTACATTTTTCAGTGTTTTTGTGATAAATATTAGAAAGTGAAATGTAAGTTCATTTTCTTGTGTACATGAATATATTTTGAATTGTAAGACAGCTAGTTTGTTTGTTTCTGTAGTTCTGATACTGTAAGATCTGCCACGACAGCCTGTTCTTGTTATATAGTGATCATTGTAACTTCACAATAACATTTTAAAGGTGTAAGGGGTATTTAAAGGTGTAATGAAATCACAGATGATCGCATTTCTGTGTGATATGCCTCTTTTCACAACAATGTGTCCAACTGATTCTGAAAAGTATGATTGTGCAGTATGTGGTTTGCCCTGAAGGAGGCGGTATCACACAATATTACACTATAATGATCGGGCATTTTCAGCACGACACACGTTTTAAAACGTTCAGATAGAAATATGTTATGTAGAACAAACATGCCCCTCCGACCTGTAGAACAAGGAATCATGTCTGCTCTATTCATGGCGTTACTATCTGCAATGTTTGACAACATTTGGCAACTGAATGTTGACCTGGTGTTGAAGAAGACATTAATTGTAGCTTAGAAAGTCCACCCTCAGTCTCTTGTACATTCAAATAATTCCTTGTCTTATCTATGTGGTATGCATGTTTTTCAATGTATCTTTCTGGATATTCGTGTTAATATTATCTAAGTGGAAATAATTCCTCTGAATTGTTGTCATGCAGTTCATGATCAGAGCTACCTACTGAACACACAAAACCTTGATGACTAAACACAGTGTACAAAATATCCACAAAAAAAGTCACTTTTAATGATAACAAGTTACATTTCTGTTGATTTTGATTTCATGAGTCCTTAGAGTTTCATAGTACTGTTTGTATACACATTATCAGACACGTGAAGTAAAACCATACCAGACTACATTCTGCAAGGTCATTCTGATGCCCAACTGGGGGTGTGGAGGAAGTGATGCGCTGTATGGAACACTGAGAAACAGGAAGTAGGAAGCACTGTCAGTCTATTTCTCCTGGAACAAAATGGAGAAGATAGTGACAGTATGGAACATATGGTCAGTTACAGTCATTTACATTCCTAATGGAGTTACACACCTGGTGCCCAAAGATAAGTCAATAAACTGCAATAGGTTGTCACATCATCTGAATAGAAAGAGGGGCAGGATAGCATGACTGGCCAACAGACACCTCAGAACTATAAGAAGAGGTGGAAGAAGGAACAGGGAGGACGAGGAGGAGGAGGAGAGAAATCTATAAATTGTGTCTCCTCAGGAACCGTTGAGTATAGTTCTCGTCCTCCTTTCCTCCTCCATCTCTCTCTCTCCCCGTGCGGCCGGACAGCTCTTGGCTGTAGCCCAGAGGAATTCTCTGGTGGCCTTGGTAAATATACAATTTAGAATAACAGCGGACTGCAGCCGGAGCCGCAAAGTGTGGACTTGCTGGGGATGCGTCCCAATGGCACCCTATTCCCTATATAGTGCACTACTTTTGACCAGGGCTCATAGCACTACTTTTGACCAGGGCCCATAGTACTGCACTATGTAGGGAATAGGGTGCCATTTTAGCATAGGACTCTGGAAAGGAAGAGAGAGAGGGGGCAAGAACAGAATGCGTTCATACCACCTCCTCTACCACCTCCTCCTCCTCCTCTACCTCCTCTACCACCTCCTCCTCCTCTACCTCCCCTGGTCTGACCTGGTGATTTTACAGGAAGACACTGTTGATTGACTGCTTCCGGTTACTTGATTGCATACAACGCATTGACGGCAGAAAGCTCAATATTTGTGTTATCTCCCTGGGCTAATGCCTAAGCGTTTAGCTCAGTGGGCTTTCATAGTCTTGTGGTGTCACGTTAGTGTACAGACTGTCTTCAGTTAGAGTGGTGAGTCTGGAGATGGCTTCAGCTGTACAGCGCTCAGTGGTATCATCAGAAACACACCTGTCAATCAATCAATCAATCATACTAATCAATCATACTGATCAATCAATCATACTAATCAATCACACAAATCAATCAATCAATCAATCAATCATACTAATCAATCAATCAATCAATCATACTAATCAATCAATCAATCACACTAGTGATGCTTGCTGAGATGCAGTTACTGGGGTGCTACTGTCTGTAGTGTGTCTGTAGGACTGTCTGTAGGACTGTCTGCAGCGCGTCTGTAGCGTGTCTGTAGGACTGTCTGTAGCGTCTCTGTAGGACTGTCTGTAGCATGTCTGTAGGACTGTCTGCAGCGCGTCTGTAGCGTGTCTGTAGGACTGTCTGTAGCGTGTCTGTAGGACTGTCTGTAGTGTGTCTGTAGGGCTGTCTGTATGAATGTCTGCGAGTCTGTTCCCACAACAACAGAAACGTTTGTACCTAAGAGTCCAATAAAAGTTTCAATAATTAATCTTTAAACCGAATCAATTGAAAATCCCCTTTGAATCGTTCTAGTGCTACTTACTGTACGACATTGTCACCCCAGTTGAGTGCACTCTAGTAAACCTCAGCCTCACAGAGAGGAGTCACTACAGATGGAACCAGCATGTTGAGGCACCTGGATGCATTAGCACATTAGCTGAGATCAGAGGAGGGTTTTCTGAGAGAACTACACTTTGTCTGCATCCCTATTGGCCCATACGGCCCTGGTCAAAAGCAGTGCACTCTGTAGGGAATAGGGTGCTATTTGAGACACACAATGGATGTGCTGCTACAGACAGACGCTGTGTCCTGGGCGCCCTAATAGTAGGAATCCTAACGATGGAAGCTGGCCATCAGAGAATGTACCAGTTTGTTTACTTTGCCATGGTAACCCAACCTCATGCACTACAAGCTATATGTGCCAAAACTGGACTTCAAAACCTGTACAGTTTGTATTTAATCATCAAGTATCTAGAATTATAATACTAACAACACATTCCCACTTTGAAACAACAAAGCTGTATGTTATATATCTACAGATGGGTGGTGATGGAGTCTGGTGTGGTATACAACAGAACACACCATGTACTATAATCTTATATGGTGACTATATTTATACATGTTCGTACTGTATAAATATAGATACGTATATTTCTATGTACATTTGGATATTTAAACATTGCATAAAGAATAAAATAAATAATACAATATAATCAGATGTTACAGTGAGTATGATTTGAGAAACGCTATATTAGAGCCCAAAAAGCCCTAACACTTCAAATAAAAATCAGGATAATAATACTTATTATTATTCAATAATAAACAGAAACAACATCGTGGACTACAATCTGGAGTAACTGAACGAGCTACACCACATTACCCTGCAAATGTACCATTTGGGACTTCTGGAATGACTGGAGAGGAGAGGGGGAGAGAGGGATAGAGGACGGAGAGAGCGAGAGAAAGAGAGAGTGAGTCTGTGTATGTGTGTAGATGTGTGTGTTCTTGCATGTACAGTATCTGCCTATGTGTATGTCTGTGTGTGTGTATGTGTGTGTGTGTGTGTGGGGAGGGGGCTATGATGGTGACACGGTCAGGGAGGGCTCTGGATAGTTAGGGTCCAATGTCTCTTTCACCTCCGGATGTCTGTGGCCTCAGGGCCTTCCTGCTCCGCCACCACCCCAGCCTCGGGGCTCTGTCGGCGGGGACCCTGGCTGCGGCTGCGGGGGTGGGCGTTGAAGCCGCCTTTACTGGGCTTGTCCTTGTCCCCCTGTCGGGGGGGTCTGGGGTGGTCTGGCTCGGACCTGTGGCGGCGGTGGTCGGGGGAGGCGGGGGCCTGACCGGGAGGGGGGGTGAGGGAAGAGCAGACACTCAGGCTGTCACAGAGAGCCCCCCAGTTCTGCTCACACTGCAGCCGGACGCTCCTGGTTAAGGCCTCCTTCACCTCCTCCCCACAGCTCAGTAGAATGTTGACCAGCTCCACATACGGCCTGCGGGTAGGAGAGAGACAGAGAGAGAGAGAGATCATGGGATTATTATACTATTTTATGAAAATAGGGCTGGACATCCACAGCTTACCTTCTAGGTAAGTCAAAATGGGAAGAGGCAGAGAGAGTGAGGGAGAGGGAGGAAGAGACAGACAAAGGGTCAGAGAGAAAGAGAGACATAGGCCTTCTCACCCTTTAGGGAAGACAAAGAAGGGATGATACGGAGAGAGGGAGAGAAAAAAACACACTGATGAATGCCTACATCCTCACCCTTTAGGGAAGAGGTCCTGGAAGTGGATCATCTCCACCATGACAGCAACGTTCTCCTTGGCTGCAGAACACAGGTTGTGTCTGAGGTAACACTCTCTCTGCAGCTGGAACACCATCTCTTTAATGGCCAGGCACTTCCTGCTGATGCAGCTGAACTTGTGTCTCAAGCCGTGGGCCATGCACTTCAGAGCATCCTTGATGAACGACTTACCCTAAACACACACAGTAGATATAGAACACTCAACCCTAACCCTTACAGACATATAGAACACTAAACCCTAATGCTAACAGACATATAGAACACTCAACCCTAACCCTAACAGACATATAGAACACTCAACCCTAACAGACATATAGAACACTCAACCCTAACACTGACAGACATATAGAACACTCAACCCTAACAGACATATAGAACACTCAACCCTAACAGACATATAGAACACTCAACCCTAACCCTAACAGACATATAAAACACTCAACCTTAACCCTAACAGATATATAGAACACCCAACCCAAACAGAACCATAGAACGCTCAATCCTAACCCTAACATAACTATAGAACTCTCAACCCTAACACTGACAGACATATAGAACACTCAACCTTAACCCTTACAGAACTATACAACACTCAACCCTGACAGACATATAGAACACTCAACCTTAACCCTTACAGAACTATAGAACACTCAATCCTAACCCTGACAGACATATAGAACACTCAACCTTAACCCTTACAGAACTATAGAACACTCAACCCTAACCCTGACAGACATATAGAACACTCAACCCTAACCCTGACAGACATATAGAACACTCAACCCTAACCCTTACAGAACTATAGAACACTCAACCTTAATCCTTACAGAACTATAGAACACTCAACCTTAAACCTTACAGAACTATAGATCACTCAACCCTAACAGACATATAGAACACTCAACCCTAACCCTTACAGTACTATATAACTCTCAACCCTAACCCTTACAGAACTACACAACACTCAACCCTAACCCTAACAGAACTATAGAACACTCAACCCTAACCCTTACAAAATGATAGAACACTCAACCCTAACCCTAACAGACATATAGGACACTCAATCCTAACCCTTACAGACATATAGAACACTCAACCCTAACCCTTACAGAACTATACAACATTCAACTCTAACCCTAACAGACATATAGAACACTCAACCCTAACCCTTACAGACATATAGAACACTCAACCCTAACAGACATATAGAACACTCAACCCTAACCTTTACAGACATATAGAACACTCAACCCAAACCCTTACAGAACTACACAACACTCAACCCTAACAGACATATAGAACACTCAATCCTAACCCGTACAGACATATAGAACACTCAACCCTAACAGACATATAGAACTCTCAACCCTAACCCTTACAGAACTACACAACACTCAATCCTAACCCTAAAAGAACTATAGAACACTCAACCAAAAAATAACTATAGAACACTCAACCCTAACCCTAACAGAACTATAGAACATTCAACCCTAACCCTAACAAACATATAGAACACTCAACCCTAACCCTAACAGAACTACAGAACACTCAACCTTAACCCTTACAGAACTACACAACACTCAAGCCTAACCCTAACAGACATATAGAACACTCAACCCTAACCCTAACAGACATATAGAACACTCAACCCTAACCCTAACATAACTATACAACACTCAACCCTAACCCTAACAGACATATAGAACACTCAACCTTAACCCTTACAGTTCTATAGAACACTCAACCCTAACCCTGACAGACATATAGAACACTCAACCTTAACCCTAACAGAACTATAGAACACTCAACCTTAACCCTTACAGAACTATAGAACACTCAACCCTAACCCTAACAGACATATAGAACACTCAACCCTAACCTTTACAGAACTATAGAACTCTCAAGCCTAACCCTTACAGAACTACACAAAACTCAACCCTAACACTAACAGAACTATAGAACACTCAACCCTAACCCTGACAGACATATAGAACACTCAACCTTAACCTTTACAGAACTATAGAACACTCAACCCTAACCCTAACAGACATATAGAACACTCAACCTTAACCCTAACAGAACTATAGAACACTCAACCTTAACCCTTACAGAACTATAGACCACTCAACCCTAACCCTAACAGACATATAGAACACTCAACCCTAACCTTTACAGAAATATAGAACTCTCAAGCCTAACCCTTACAGAACTACACAAAACTCAACCCTAACACTAACAGAACTATAGAACACTCAACCCTAACCCTAACAGAACTATAGAACACTCAACCTTAACCCTAACAGACATATAGAACACTCAACCTTAGCCCTTACAGTTCTATAGAACACTCAACCCTAACCCTGACAGACATATAGAACACTCAACCTTAACCTTTACAGAACTATAGAACACTCAACCCTAACCCTAACAGACATATAGAACACTCAACGCTAACCCTAACAGACATATAGAACACTCAACCCTAACCCTTACAGACATATAGAACACTCAACCCTAACCCTTACAGAACTATAGAACACTCAACCCTAACCCTAACAGACATATAGAACACTCAACCCTAACCCTTACAGACATATAGAACACTCAACCCTAACAGACATATAGAACACTCAACCCTAACCCTTACAGACATATAGAACACTCAACCCTAACCCTTACAGACATATAGAGCACTCAACCCTAACAGACATATAGAACACTCAACTCTAACCCTAACAGACATATATAACACTCAACCCTAACAGAACTATAGAACACTCAACCCTAAAATAACTATATAACACTCAACTCTAACCCTAACAGAACTATAGAACACTCAACCCTAACCCAAACAGAAATATAGAACACTCAACCCTAACCCTAACAGACATATATAGAACACTCAACCCTAACCCTAACAGACATATAGAACACTCAACCCTAACCCTAACAGACATATAGAACACTCAACCCTAACCCTAACAGAAATATAGAACACTCAACCATTAATGATTATATTTAACATGTATTTTACCAGTTAGATTGACTGAGAAGACATTCTCTTTTACAGCAACGACCTTGGGAATAGATGCAAGGGAGAGGAGAGGGGTTGAATGGACCAATTGGAAGCTGGGGATTATTGGATTGGTTGATTGTGCTGAACCAATAAAAACCTGCTAACCCCTGAACATACAGTGCATTCCAAAAGTATTCAGACCCCTTGACTTTTTCCACATTTTGTTACGTTACAGCCTTATTCTAAAATAGATTTTTTTTTAATCCTCATCAATATACACAAAATACATAATGACAAAGCAAAAACTGTTTTAAAAATATTTTTGCAAATGTATTAAAAATACAAAACTGAAATATCACATTTACATACAGTACCAGTGAAAGTTTGGACACATCTACTCATTCAAGGGTTTTTCTTTATTTTTACTATTTTCTACATTGTAGAATAATAGTGAAGACATCAAAACTATGAAATAACACATATGGAATCACGTAATAACCCAAAAAATGTTAAACAAATCTAAATATATTTGATATTCTTCAAAGTAGCCACCCTTTGCCTTGATGACAGCTTTGCTCACTCTTGGGATGTGTGCTTAGGGTTGTTGTCCTGTTGGAAGGTGAACCTTCGCCCCAGTCTGAGGCCTGATTGGTAGAGTGCTGTAGAGATGTTTGTCCTTCTGGAAGGTTCTCTCATCTCCACAGAGGAGTTCTGGAGCTCTGTCAGAGTGACCATCGGGTTCTTGGTCAGCACCCTGACCAAGGCCCTTCTCCCCCAATTGCTCAGTTTGGCCGGGCTAGCAGCTCTAGGAAGAGTCTTGGTGGTTCCAAACTTCCTCCGTTTAAGAATGATGGAGACCACTCTGTGCTTGGGGACCTTCAATGCTGCAGATATTTTTTGGTACCCTTCCCCAGATCTGTGCCTCGACTCAATCCTGTCTCTCAGCACTATGGACAATTCCTTCGACATCATCGCTTGGTTTTTGCTCTGACATGCACTGTCAACTGTGGGCACTTATATAGAAAGGAGTGTGCCTTTCCAAATCATGTCCAATCAATTTCATTTTTATTAATATTATTATTTCCCCCCCCTTTATTTAACCAGGTATTTAACCAGGTAGGCTAGTTGAGAACAAGTTCTCATTTACAACTGCGACCTTGCCACAGGTTTTCTCCAATCAAGTTGTTGAAACATCTCAAGGATGATCAATGGTAACAGGATGCACCTGAGCTCAATTTCGAATCTCATAGCAAAGGGTCTGAATACTTATGTAAATAAGATATTTTAAAAATATTTTTTATACATTTGCTGAAATGTCTAAAAACCTGTTTTGACTTTGTCACTATAGGGTATGGTGTGTAGATTGATGAGGATTTTTTATTTATTTAATATATTTTAGAATAAAGCTGTAACGTAAGAAAATGTGGTAAAAGGGAAGGGGTCCGAATACTTTCCCGAATAGACTGTAGATGTTCTAGTTGTAGGATGGTTAGAACTCATTCTGATGGTGCAGTGAGAGGCCGGGACAGAGCCTGTTCTACCCGTCTGAAAGGGGATCTGGCTCGGCATGGTGCCAGCTGGCTACCCCTGGCCCTGGAGCCCTCTGCCCTGACACACAGAGACCTGACCTCCGTGGGAGAGGGAAGGGAACTGGGGCACACAAACACATACGAACGCACATGTTGGCAAACACACTCAATAAATCCACGTGTGCACTAACATACACGCATGTGCACACATACACATGTAGACTTAAACACAAACACACACACGCAGAGTGCCTTACCTGGGAGTCGAACTTTCCGGCGTTGTGTAGGAAGGTCAGACAGATCTCCTGCAGGCCTCTGATCTCACAAGAGTTATTCTCAAAACACTCAAACACACCGCAGCCCACGTCTCCTGCACTCACCAGACAGTGCTGGATCTCAGCTGGAGGGAGAGAGAGATGGAGAGAGAGTTGTCACTGACACTTACAGTCTACTATCAAGCATCAACCTCTATCCCCATTACATGTAGTGATACAGGCCATGGTCTTAAGCATGGTCTCAGAGCTGTTATTTCCTTTTTATCCCTAAGCTGTTATTTCCTTGTGGTCTCAAAGCTGTTCGTTTCTTGTGGTCTCAGAGCTGTTATTTTCCTTGTAATCCCTAAACTGTTATTTCCTTTTAATCCCTAAACTGTTATTTCCTTGTGGTCTCAAAGCTGTTATTTCCTTTTTATCCCTAAGCTGTTATTTCCTTGTGGTCTCAAAGCTGTTATTTCCTTGTAATCTTCTTTTTAACGTTCTAACCTATGGTTCTGTTAGTAGATTAAGAGTTCTAGGCCCCTTTTCTCAAATACCCCCCCCCCCCCCCTCCTTTGTCCATGTGTAACAAACAAAACATGTTCATGTTTTCATCATTTCCCACCAGGTGACTCTCTGGCCAATCAGTAACATTAATCATTCAGTTAGGGAGATTAGGTCTGGACATCCAGGCTGAGATTTGAATTCCCATGACAGAGAGACTGGCTCCTATGTGGACCCTGGTCCATAGTAGTGCACCATATAGGAAACAGGGTGTCATTTGGGATGCTCCCTCTTTCTACTGTCAGTGTAGTAGATACATACTAAACCAGCCTCCAGGCTTCAGCGTCAGAGAAAAGAAAACAACATCTCTCCTCTTCTCTCCACAGAGAGAGACAGACCAGAGGGGTATGCAGATGAATGCAGGGTGACAGAGAGATTATTACTGTGTCATTCTGCGTCAAAATACATCTGCATTGCCTGGTGTGAGGATAGGAGGGGATGCTGCACTGCAGATACAGATACAGCGTTGTGTACTAGAGGAGAACATACAAACGCACAAGTCATTACTATTGTGCCTTTAGTTGTGCCTTTAGTCAACCGGTGTCAGTTTTCCTGGTATTAAACAATCATGTAGATGAGTGACTGTGTATTAGTTTATAAATAATTAGTCTTTCCTGTCTGTGCTGCCAGGTACACATATTTGACCCCCTTCAACTTTTCACAGGATCTTTCTAAGTGACTAACTGGCCGGGCTGCTGTGGAGAGATGGACTGGACTAGTGACTGGACTTGACAGATGACTGGACTGGATAGGTGACTGGACTGGAGCGGACAGGTGACTGGACTGGACTAGACTGGTGACTAGACTGGATAGGTGACTGGACTGGAGCGGACAGGTGATGTGAATGGACTGGTGACTGGACAGGTGACTGGACTGGACTAGACTAGACAGTGTTCCTGTCCCTATACTGCACTATAGAAGATAGAGTGGGACACATACAATGTTTCATAATGCAGCCCAATGTGACATGACTCTGGTAAGACCAGTGGTTGATGTTACCATTGAAACCGGAGTATCCAAATATACAGCGGAGAAGATATGTGTACCAGTCCAGTCCAGGGCTGTAGTAGGTTGGCAGTTGGCATCACCCTTGGGCCTCTCGCTGTCCGTGTAACTCAGTTGGTAGAGCATGACGCTTGGAACGCCAGGGCTGTGGGCTCAATTCCCACGGGGGATCAGTATGACAAATGTATATACTCACTCCAGTAAGTGGCTCTGGATAAGAGCATCTGCTAAATGACTAAAATGTAGATGTTATACAATCTTATACAACGCCTGGCCAGTGGCAGCCAAGGAGGACAGGAATAAAACAAATGATAGTGGACCGAAATGAAATGACCAGGAGAGTGGGAAAAGTCTGCCTGTTAACCCCAAATGGTAGGATATTTAGAGGCCTTCCTAAATGGTAGGATATTTAGAGAGGCCTTCCTAAATGGTAGGATATTTAGAGAGGCCTTCCTAAATGGTAGGATATTTAGAGAGGCCTTCCTAAATGGTAGGATATTTAGAGGCCTTCCTAAATGGTAGGATATTTAGAGGCCTTCCTAAATGGTAGGATATTTAGAGAGGCCTTCCTAAATGGTAGGATATTTAGAGAGGCCTTCCTAAATGGTAGGATATTTAGAGGCCTTCCTAAATGGTAGGATATTTAGAGAGGCCTTCCCAAATGGTAGGATATTTAGAGAGGCCTTCCCAAATGGTAGGATATTTAGAGAGGCCTTCCCTTTGGCTCCCGAGAGGCGCAGCGGTCTAAGGCACTGCATCTCAGTGCTAGAGGCGTCACTACAGACCCTGGTTCGATTCCAGGCCGTGATTGGGAGTCCCATAGGGCGGTGCACAATTGGCCCAGCGTCGTCCGGGTTAGGGTTTGGCAGGGGTAGGCCGTCATTGTAAACAATAATTTGTTCTTAACTGACTTGCCTAGTTAAATAATGTATAGTGTACATGGCACACGGTGTTACACCTTGCCCAAACCGGCTGCGCGCGTGCGCCATCGTGCATAAATTTATTTTGCCCCCCCCACACCAAACGCGATCACGACACGCAGGTTAAAATATCAAAACAAACTCTGAACCAATTACATTAATTTGGGGACAGGTCGAAAAGCATTAAACATGTATGGTAATTTAGCTAGTTAGCTTGCACTTGCTAGCTAACGTTAATTTGTCCTATTTAGCTAGCTTGCCGTTGCTAGCTAATTTGTCCTGGGATATAAACATTGAGTTGTTATTTTACCTGAAATGCACAAGGATCTCTACTCCGACAATTAATCCACACATAAAACGGCCAACCGAATCGTTTCTAGTCATCTCTCCTCCTTCCAGGCCTTTTCATCGTTTAAATTATATGGTGATCGCATCTAAACTTTCATTCTATTACCACGACTACCGGCAAAACAGTTCGTCTTTCTATCACCCACGTGGGTATAACCAATGAGGAGATGGCACGTGGGTACCTGCTTCTATAAACCAATGAGGAGATGGCACGTGGGTACCTGCTTCTATAAACCAATGAGGAGATGGGAGAGGCAGGACTTGCAGCGCGATCTGCGTCAGAAATAGGAATGAGTTCTATTTTAGCCCCTGGCGTCGCAGACTCTCGTTGGCGCGCGCGAGCAGTGTGGGTGCAATAATTGAATAACATGGATTTCTAAATTTATTTTGCGACGCTCGCGCACGCGACGTGTCCGGTCTGGTCAGCATGTTAGGCTACACATGGGCCTAGTATAAGTGTTTATTTTGGACTATATGGGTTCAAACTAAAATTTATTTTCAAAACTTCTGTAATCAGTCTTGAAGACCCACAGAGAGAGTGAGTCCCCATCAGTTGGGAGATGAAAGGTTCTTCATCTCCCTCTCCTCTCCTCCAGTCATCCCCCTCTCCTCCAGTCACCCCCCTCTCCTCTCCTCCAGTCACCCCCCTCTCCTCTCTTCCAGTCACCCCCCTCTCCTCTCCTCCAGTCAACCCCTCTCCTCCAGTCACCCCCCTCTCCTCTCCTCCAGTCACCCCCCTCTCCTCCAGTCACCCTCCTCTCCTCCAGTCACCCCCTCTCCTCCAGTCATCCCCCTCTCCTCCAGTCATCCCCCTCTCCTCTCCTCCAGTCACCCCCCTCTCCTCTCCTCCAGTCACCCCCATCTCCTCCAGTCACTGCCACTGAGCCATTCGGTTCACATGGGATAGAACCAATTACTATACTGCTATGGTATTCCATATGGGCCATTGAGAAAGGGTTAGCATGTTTTAGACATCATAGGATATATGAGTCTTGGACATACAGTATGTGTCTTAGTTGGAGATATGCATAAATATACCTAGAGCAAATCACTGGAAGTGTCATATTTGATAGCCTAGGCAGATTAATCTCACGAGCCCTCCGGGCAGAGTAAATAACGAATTAACGCAACATATTTACTTGAGAAATGATGCTTGTCAACAAGGACTGCTCTGTTGGGGGGAGGTTTGTGTGTGTATGTGTGCGCGCGAGAGAGAAAAAAAAGGGTATGTAGTCACTGGGTTTAACTTTGGTGCTCTGCAGGAAAATGAGCTGCTGTCGGCAGCGAGTGCTTGTGTTGGCGTTTACACGGGAATGTGCCTGGCTCGTCCGAGCTGGCCGCAACGTGCATTGAATTACACAGTGGTGTGGTGTGGGACTCTGACTGACTGAGGGACTCTACTGTGCAGAGCTGCATCAGAGCTGTCCCTGCAACTACAAGGATTAGAAACCCTTACATTCTCATGATTTTTATATTGAATAATGAATATATGTATTTATTTCATAACATTGGTTATTTTGAATAGACCGTAGGCCTTTCCTAAGGGACTAGGATTCCTGTTAAGAATGCAGAACAACAGCCCTGCATGAGGCGATTGCATCATTCCCTATCAGCATGCTTTGTAGGAGCCTAACAATCAACAGTTAACGCCTGGAGTCCACTGTAAGGGCTCAGACACCAAAAGCGTTTGCTGGACAAGAGTACTTAACATCTTTGAACGTAATTTGCGAACCGATTTTACATGTAGACTCGAGTGAAAAATCTCGGCAGTCAGACGTTTGTAGCGGGAGTCCCTAAAACCCAGCGCGCGGAATGATCGTTAGTTGAACGCTAGAACCACATTAGGTGCGATGTGTGCGAGCCTTAAAGCGGTTACCATGAATTTCACAGTATCTTACAGGCAGCTATGTGGCGAGTAAAATGCTGTATCTCATATTACATTACTGTAACACTATTGGCTGCATTATACTTAAGCAATAAGGCCCGAGGGGATGTGGTATATGGTCAATATACCACAGCTAAGGGCTGTTCTTAGGCACAACACAAAGTGGTCATATACCACAAACCCCTGAAGTGCCTTATTGCTATTATAAACTGGTTACCAACGTCATTAGAGCAGTAACAGTGCATGTTTTGTAATACCCTTGGTATAGTCTGATATACCACGACTGTCAGCCTATCAGCATTCAGGGTATGCTACTTTAATCAGAATGAATGAATGACTAAATTAATTAATTGATGAATGAAATTCATCAGGGGAGGGGTTTGTATTTCACAGTATTTACTGTAATTACAAGGGATTTGTACAAGCAGGTTGGTCACTTGATAAAGTGTCTGCACATTACACCATATTAATGAATATTTTGTGTTTTATATCAATTGCACTTCTGGAAGCCTTAACCTATTTTGAGTCGTGCCTTGTAAGATGCTATATTTGTTGCACCTGTGAGTGAGAATGCTGTACCAATTTAACTCCTATGTGGTTATAGTGGCAAACCAATTTTACATGTATAGGGGCCATATTAGAGTGGCAGTACGTCTTAAATGAAATGGTTGAGCATTTTGCCAAGTCCTTTTGGTCTGTTTTGCCCTGTAGTTGTTGCCAGGCTGAAAGCCTTTGTTAATACGCCAGAAACAACAATACCATTCCCCCACTAGTGGTCAAAGGTGTTTGATGCTCCAAAGATACAGTAAGGCACTGTATTATATGAGAGGAAATTACAGTACCATTCGAAATACAGCACATTTTCACATAATGCACCATAATTTACATTATTCTGCAGTTAAACATTTCAGAGTTGTATTAGATTTTACTGTTTATAATACCTCAAATTACCTTGTAAATTACAGTTTTCCATTACATTGTAGCCTAGGCTCTATTATAGCCACATGATAATCACTCAACTGTGGTGGCTTGCTCATAGGCTAAGTCATTTTGCCAAGTTTGTTTCATTTAAATGCAAAACGCATACTGGTTGCCAATGGATCGGCTGGATGTTGGCTAACTTTGAACCAAGCACATTGTATCGAGCATACGCGGGGAAAAAACAACTCAAACGCGCACACACACAAACACACCTAGAGGAGCTGCCATATACATTATCGATCATGACCTACCTTGTGCCTTGTCTATTAATAGTTTACTAACATATTGCATTTCTGTCACCCTGTATTTACAATATATCCCCTTTCTGGATCATCTGAAAAGGGTAATCTCATCCATGATAAAGCCAGTATTTCGGTCAAGAAACAGATGAATGCAGAGGGAGAGAGAGAGAAATAACGTGTTCATCGCTCTAAAATACACCGCGCGGAGAGCACGTGCACACAAGCTTGCGGTCCCGCTCGCGCAAATGTATCCCAGTGATCTGTATTCTGATAACATAATTTCAACATCGACCCACTTCCCATACCAAATCCGTCAGCATTGTCTCTCTCTCTCTCTCTCTCTGCGCGTGCGTGCTCTTTCTTACCTGTGTTCTGCAGAGACATCCGTCCTTTCTGGCTTGCCGGTTTCTCTGACGGGTTGTCATGAACATCGATATTATCCAATCCCATCACTTGCTCCAAAACTGACAAAACCAGCAGTACTGTTGCAAATTTAAACCACATTTCTGCCTCTATCTGTGAAGACCAGTATGTACCTGTGCTAAAGTCTGCCTTCCCTCTGCTCTGAGACAATGATGCAGTGTTGTATCGGAAACGCGCTGGTCCAACCAGGCAGTCTGCTCTCTGTCTGTCTGTGGTAACTCAGTAGCACTCACGCCTGTAGACTGTATTCAGGCGGGCAGCGCAGAGAGTGAGACAGAAAGAGAGAGTGAGCGCTGGGACAGCAGGGATGCTGCCTATATTTCCCAGAGCCCGGGCGGGTCGTCAATTTAGATGGAGTCAAGCAGGTGTTGTCAGCCAAGCTCAGCGACCAATCAGAGACGCAGACATCCACGTCTAAGGTTGAGAGGGGAGTGTCCAGTGAAAGTCCCGTCTTGCCATAAAAGCTCCTCTTGTAAAAGAAGTGTGTATGAGTAGGTGGTTATTTACTAGTGTTTGGCTAAGAAACCTGTCTCTTGTTGTTGCTTGCATCTGAGGAAAGAAAACATTTGTAAACACACTTGTCAGAATCATGTTGGCATGCCAACAGCTATTAGCCTACAATGTAATAACATAGAATGATATTAACAGGACACATCTGTTGTGGTTCGATGTATGTAATACTTTGAATAACATATTGGTGGATACAAGGTAAAACATTATTGGCAAATATATTTCCCCACAACATATGAGGAAACAGTGTGTTGATTGGTCTTATATTGTTCCCATTGATAGCCGTACTCTATTTTGGCTATAATATATTTGCTGTGTTATTACATGTTTCTATTTATGAATTTGTTGTTAATTGCAGTAGCACTATCCACTATGCCTATATGCATGCACGTTTCCTAATGAATCAGTAGAGTATTAACACGTGCATGTGCCCGCTGTCAGTGCTTCCTCTCCAAGAGAAACTGGAGCTTAGTAAGAGTCAGGCTGAAGGATTCTGATCAGATTGTCATAGTACATGCATACAGTACAGGGCATACTCTTCTAGCCCCACTTTCCCTGAATTCACTCCTTTTATATACAGTCAATCAGTGGACTCCTGGTCCATGCAGGTGTTGGTGTTGTCCTGGAGACATGCATGAACTGGAAAGGTATGATGGGATTCTCATCAAACACACACACTGAGAGACCCATATCTGAGACTGTCTGGTAGGGTGCACCATCATGCTAGGGCCAAGACAATAAGGGAAGTGAAGAGAGGAGGAAATGAGGAGGAGAAGAAGAAGAGGGGAAAAGAGCAGGAGAAGAGAGGAGAACAGAAGAGGATATAAGAAAAGGAACAGGAGGAGAGGACAAGTGGAACAGGAGGAGAGGACAAGAGGAACGGGAGGAGAGGAGAAGAGGAACGGGAGGAGGGGACAAGAGAACGGGAGGAGAGGACAAGAGGAACGGGAAGAGGGGATAAAAGGAACGGGAGGAGGAACGGCAGGAGAGGATAAAAGGAACAGCAGGAGAGGATAAGAGGAACGAGAGGAGAGGATAAGAGAAACGGGAGGAGAGGATAAGAGAAACGGGAGGAGAGGATAAGAGAACGGGAGGAGAGGACAAGAGGAACGGGAGGAGAGGACAAGAGGAACGGGAGGAGAGGACAAGAGGAACGGGAGGAGAGGAGAAGAGGAACGGAAGGAGAGGAGAAGAGGAACGGGAGGAGAGGATAAGAGAAACGGGAGGAGAGGATAAGAGAACGGGAGGAGAGGACAAGAGGAACGGGAGGAGAGGAGAAGAGGAACGGGAGGAGAGGAGAAGAGGAACGGGAGGAGAGGAGAAGAGAACGGGAGGAGAGGAGAAGAGAACGGGAGGAGAGGATAAGAGAAACGGGAGGAGAGGATAAGAGAATGGGAGGAGAGGACAAGAGGAACGGGAGGAGAGGACAAGAGGAACGGGAGGAGAGGATAAGAGAACGGGAGGAGAGGATAAGAGAACGGGAGGAGAGGAGAAGAGAACGGGAGGAGAGGATAAGAGAAACGGGAGGAGAGGACAAGAGGAACGGGAGGAGAGGACAAGAGGAACGGGAGGAGAGGAGAAGAGGAACGGGAGGAGAGGAGAAGAGGAACGGGAGGAGAGGAGAAGAGAACGGGAGGAGAGGATAAGAGAAACGGGAGGAGAGGATAAGAGAATGGGAGGAGAGGACAAGAGGAACGGGAGGAGAGGACAAGAGGAACGGGAGGAGAGGACAAGAGGAACGGGAGGAGAGGATAAGAGAACGGGAGGAGAGGATAAGAGAACGGGAGGAGAGGAGAAGAGAACGGGAGGAGAGGATAAGAGAAACGGGAGGAGAGGATAAGAGAATGGGAGGAGAGGACAAGAGGAACGGGAGGAGAGGACAAGAGGAACGGGAGGAGAGGACAAGAGGAACGGGAGGAGAGGATAAGAGGAACCGGAGGAGAGGATAAGAGGAACGGGAGGAGAGGATAAGAGGAACCGGAGGAGGGGATAAGAGAACGGGAGGAGAGGACAAGAGGAACGGGAGGAGAGGATAAGAGGAACCGGAGGAGGGGATAAGAGAACGGGAGGAGAGGACAAGAGGAACGGGAGGAGAGGATAAGAGGAACCGGAGGAGGGGATAAGAGAACGGGAGGAGAGGACAAGAGGAACGGGAAGAGGGGATAAAAGGAACGGGAGGAGGAACGGCAGGAGAGGATAAAAGGAACAGCAGGAGAGGATAAGAGGAACGAGAGGAGAGGATAAAAGAAACGAGAGGAGAGGATAAGAGAAACGGGAGGAGAGGATAAGAGAAACGGGAGGAGAGGATAAGAGGAACGGGAGGAGAGGACAAGAGGAACGGGAGGAGAGGATAAAAGAAACGAGAGGAGAGGATAAGAGAAACGGGAGGAGGGGATAAGAGAACGGGAGGAGAGGATAAGAGAAACGGGAGGAGAGGATTAGAGGAACGGGAGGAGAGGATAAGAGGAACGGGAGGAGAGGACAAGAGGAACGGGAGGAGAGGATAAAAGGAATGGGAGGAGGGGATAAAAGGAACGGCAGGAGGGGATAAAAGGAACGGGAGGAGGGGATAAAAGGAACGGGAGGAGAGGATAAGAGGAACGGGAGGAGGGGATAAAAGGAACGGGAGGAGGGGATGAAAGGAACGGCAGGAGGGGATAAAAGGAACGGGAGGAGGGGATAAAAGGAACGGGAGGAGAGGATAAGAGGAACGGGAGGAGGGGATAAAAGGAACGGGAGGAGGGGATGAAAGGAACGGCAGGAGGGGATAAAAGGAACGGGAGGAGGGGATAAAAGGAACGGGAGGAGAGGATAAGAGGAACGGGAGGAGGGGATAAAAGGAACGGGAGGAGAGGATAAGAGGAACGGGAGGAGAGGATAAAAGGAACGGGAGGAGAGGATAAAAGGAACGGGAGGAGAGGATAAGAGGAACGGGAGGAGAACATAAGAGGAACGGGAGGAGGGGATAAAAGGAACGGGAGGAGAGGATAAGAGGAACGGGAGGAGGGGATAAAAGGAACGGGAGGAGAGGATAAAAGGAACGGGAGGAGAACATAAGAGGAACGGGAGGAGAGGATAAGAGGAACGGGAGGAGAGGATAAGAGGAACGGGAGGAGAGCATAAGAGGAACGGGAGGAGAGCATAAGAGGAACGTGGATGGAAGGAAAGTGACAGGCTGGTAACGTTTGGTAGGGATTGGATCATTCGGAAGCCACCCCCTACAGGCAAACCAAATACAGAAACACAGTGTGTGGTGGAGATGATGTGTGGACGTGTTTAACCTCCACCTATGGTAGGTGTGTGTGTGTGTGTGTGTATGTGTGTGTGTGTGTGTGTGTGTGTGTGTGTGTGTGTGTGTGTGTGTGTGTGTGTGTGTGTGTGTGTGTGTGTGTGTGTGTGTGTGTGTGTGTGTGTGTGTGTGTGTGTTTAACCACCACCTCTTGTAGGTGTGTGTGTGGATGTGTTTAAGACCAGAAGTCCCCAAAAGAATAGTTAACTAACTCAAATTTGACCAACTGGGGGCATTTTGCTAGTTCCCACAAGGAAAAAAGGTTATTTCTAGGTTAGAATTAGTGTTAGGGTTAGAGTTAGGGTTAGTAGTTTATGGTTAGGGTTACGAGTTAGGGTTAGGGAAAATATGATTTGAATGGGAATCAATTGTGTTAGAGCTAGGGACTTTTTGACAGCACCCCTTTTGATTTTAACGAAACCTTCCATACATATTTGCCCATTGTAGAAGTGCTCAGAATGTGACTTTTTGGACCTGAATGACAAAACATTCAAGAGATAAAGATGTTCAAAGTTGAACCATTTTGCATACCCCACCATACCATGAGACATCCGTGTCTTCATCACTGGAAAAAAATTATATAATTTAAAAGCTTACGAACAGGGTTTTCAAACTATTTTATGATAAAAAAAATAATAACACTGTTTTTTTATTTAAAAAATATATATTTTTAAAAACTTTTAACGTCAATTAAATGCGTAAACTCTGATAATTTTCTTATTATTAGCATATGTTGTAGCTTAGACCCTATTTTACATCATTGAAGGTTTCTGTGTTGTGCCCACCATCAGTTGAGACACAACATGCTCTTGAATACAGGCTGGGTGTCATGTTTTAGCTGATAAATGTACTAAAATTGGGAATACAATTGAAGTATTCATTTTCAAATGGTATCACAAAGATGGTTGGAGGTCCACACATCAGAGAATGTTGACTTGAATGGGAACATCTGTTGTTTTAAATGACACTGTCAATCCTCCATAGGAAACCTATTGAAATCATTGAAATATATATAACAGAATAGACATGACCATTCCACCCACGACATTCGACGTGGTTGGACTGGCGGTCATCTTTGTGTTAGTAATTAGATGTTAAACATTTAACTAAAGTCAATTTCAATGGTGTATCAGCTGAATTGCATTGGTCTGAATGGATAGGTCCATTCTGTGAATTATATTTCTATGATTGTTTGAGACCCACCCTGAATGGATAGGTCCATTCTGTGAATTATATTTCTATGATTGAAATTACGCCCACCCTGAAGGGATAGGTCCATTCTGTGAATTATATTTCTATGATTGAAATGACGCCCACCCTGAAGGGATAAGTCCATTCTGTGAATTATATTTCTATGATTGAAATTACGCCCACCCTGAAGGGATAGGTCCATTCTATGAATTATATTTCTATGATTGAAATGGCACCCACCCTGAAGGGATAGGACCATTCTATTAATTATATTTCTATGATTGAAATGACACCCACCCTGTATTCAAGAGCATGTTCTGTCTCAACCAATGATGGGCACAACACAAAAAAGCTCAGATTAGGTGAAATAGGGTCTAAACTACAACATAGGAGTTTATGCATTTTTAGATAATTTACATTAATAGTTTAAAAATGATGATGATTATTTTTTTATTTTTAAACCATAATAAAATAGTTTGACAAGCTTTTAAATGATATCAAACTCAACCGTTTATCTTTTCCAGTAATGAAGATGTAACAGTATAACTTTAGTACCGTCCCCTCGCCCCGACACGGGCGCGAACCAGGGACCCTCTGCACACATAAACAACTGACACCCACGAAGCGTCGTTACCCATCGCTCCACAAAAGCCGCGGCCCTTGCAGAGCAAGGGGAAACCCTACTTAAGTCTCAGAGCAAGTGACGTAACTGATTGAAATGCTAGTAGCGCGTACCCGCTAACTAGCTAGCCATTTCACATCCGTTACAAAGACATGGATGTTTCATGGTAGGGTATGCAGAATGGGTCAACTTCGAGCACCTTTATCTTCTGAATGTTTTGCTATTTTGCTATTCAGGTCCAAAACATCACTTTCTGACCCCTTCTTCCATGGACAAACATGTATGGAAAGTTTTGTTTAAACCAAAAGGGATGTTGTCAAAAAAGTGATTGAATTCAAATGGATTTAACCATGAGGAATGTTGGTCCAAAGTTGCTACCAGCTATATGCCAATATGCTCCAGACCACTTGGCAGAGGCAGTGATGTGATCTTATGTAAGCTGCAGTGATAGACACTAGCCTATAGGCTCCTCGGTCCACCACTTTGACTAGCCCCAAATATAATAAACATGTAATTGAGAATTATATTGCACTGCGTGCTATCTGTTGTTTTTGCCAAATGTGTCAAGCAACGTTTTATGCGTGGTTTTGGCACGGGTTCGGATTTGCCTAATAAGCGCCTATTTTTAGTCTGGCCATGCAATCACATGCACATTTAGATTATACCGCATTGTCTTCTAATTGTTAACCAAAGTTATGATGGTCATGCCACGACTCGGAAATATTCCCGTCTGGTTTGATTATTTATCGTTTTAAATTGGCCTGCAGTGCAGCGAGCGGGATGAATCGTGCTAAATTGACCACATCTGTGGAAAAAACAGAACGAGATGCAGCCTGGCCATCTCGAGGAATTCAGAGCCGCTGAGAAATAGTCGTTTTGGCGAAGTTCCTGCTAAAGCTGAAAATAGCCCGGAGAGACTCACAGACAGTGAGAGCAGTGGTAAGGTTTTACTCGGCAGCCACACGAATCGGAACGGAATGAGATGAGCAACGGGAATCCGAGAGTGTTATCATGATAAATAGATGAACGGAAGAATCTACATCACCGCTTTAAACGACAGTGCGCTTATTCTTTCTCTCTGAAAACAAAACATTGCCTACTGTAGCCTATGAAACGTTACATAGGATATAACCTAACATTATTAAACACCATAACAGTGACATAAAACGATCCACCTCTCAAGGAGCCCTGGGTGCATGAAGGATCACTTTTGGAAGCAGTGTAGGTGTTGTGTATGTAGTGTTTGTTGCCCTACTCGGTTGGCCCGCTGCCTGTAGGTTGGCTGTACCTACCACGGTTTGGAATCTCCTTCTGAATCCACGTCTGTCCAAACCCTACCCATGCTGCGAACACACCCTCGATCTAGGCCAATCAGCGCAGAGCAGGACACTGCAGGCTGGTAATGGCCCGGGGGGGCAGACTGGCCCACAAGCAGACTAGCCCGCGGATGGTAGGCTACAACCAACCATGTATTTAGCACTTCTTAGATCCCAAAATATGTCTCAGGAAAGACAAACTGCAGGTACTCTACCGTTTAAAAGTTTGGGGTCACTTAGAAATGTCCTTGTTTTTGAAAGATATTTTTTGGGGGGGCTTTTAATAACCCTGTCAACATCTTGACTATATTTCCTATTCATTTTACAACAAATTTCATGTATGTTTTCATGGAAAACAAGAACATTACTAAGTGACTCCAATCTTTTGAACGGTAGTGTATGTCCAGATTGTGTCATTCATTAGGGCTAATCACAATGACTACATATAGGTAGCCTACGGTGTCTGTATTCTCTTTTACCGTGATATAACGCTTTTAGTTTTAAACCCAATGCATGGGGATGAGTCAGACCCATATACCCACTGGGCACAGACATCCATTCAAAGTATATTCCACGTTGGTTGAAATGACGTGGAAACAACGATTCAACCAGTATGTGCCCAGTGGGTAGCCGAGGAAGCTACATGTATACAGAACAAAAATATAAACGGAACATTCAACATTTTCACAGATTTTACTGAGTTACAGTTCATATAAGGAAATCAATCAATTGAAATAAATTAAATTGGCCCTAATCTATGGATTTCACATGACTGAGAATACAGATATGCATCTGTTGTTAAGAGATACCTTAAAAAAAAGGTATAGGCATGGATCAGAAAACCAGTTAGTATCTGGTGTGACCACCATTTTCCTTATGCAGCACAACACATCTTCACATGGAATTGATCAGGTTGTTGATTGTGGCCTGTGAAATATTGTCCCACTCCTCTTCAATAGCTGTGTGAATTTACTGGATATTGGCGGGAACTTGAACATGCTGTCGTACACGTCGATCCAGAGCATCCCAAACATGCTCCATGGGTGACATGTCTGGTGAGTATGCAGGCCATGGAAGAACTGGGACTTTTCAGCTTCCAGGAATTGTGTACAGATCCTTGTGACATGGGGCCGTGCATTATCATGCTGAAACATGAGGTGATGGCGGCGGATGAATGGCACAACAATAGGCCTCAGGATCTCATCACTGTGTCTCTGTACATTCAAATTACCATCGATAAAAAGCAATTTTGTTCATTGTCCATAGCTAATGTCTGCCCATACCATAACCCACCACCACCATGGGCCATTCTGTTCACAACGTTGACATCAGCAAAACGCTCGCCAACACGACGCCATATATTTGGTCTGCGGTTGTGAGGCCGGTTGGACGCACTGCCAAGTTCTCTAAAACAAAGTTGGAGGCCGTCTTATGGTAGAGAAATTAACATTAAATTCTCTGTCAACAGCTCTCATGCCAATTGTACGCTCCCTCAAAACTTGAGACATCTGTGGCATTGTGTTGTGTGACAAAATTGTACATTTTAGAGTGGCCTTTTATTGTCCTCAGCACAAGGTGCACCTGTGTAATGATCATGCTGTTTAATCATCTTCATGATGTGCCACACCTGTCAGGTGGATGAATTATCAGTGCATTATCACTAATAGGGATTTATTTTTGCATGTGGAACATTTCTGTGATCTTTTTATTTCAGCTCATGAAACATGGGACCATCACTACACATGTTATATTTATATTTTTGTGTATAATGTGGGAGGATACATTGGTTGTGAGCGTGACGAATGAAACAAGCAATTATGTCATGGTGCCAGTTAGCATAGGCCTATCCAACTGAGTCACTACCTCAGTGGTGAAAGAAGCCAACCTGATTTCTCAAAGACCTTGACCCCCTTCAGCCCACTTCTAGACCCATCAAGTGGTCTCTGTGTCAATAGGAGAATGATTATATTTCAACATTAATTGTTGAGATGAGGAGATTGGCGGTTGTGAAATGGTTGCTGTATGAATAGGATAATTATTATATTCTCAGGTCATCTCTCTTTCATTGCTCCGTGTTATTGGATGTCGGTCACATGCTGGTTCCCTGTTTAGAATTTCAGAATTTCTTGCAGTCAGCATTCTGTTTTTCTGATAATCTATAGACTGTTTTATACAGTCCTATATATCTGCCTATATTGACAGATTCTTTCAGGAGTCTGTTTCTAACAAAACTTTCCAATCAATTCATCTTCATTTAATTACTTCCAACTCTGAATGCCCATCCCAGGCAATTCCTCATTTCCAGAGTGTAGGATGAACAGTCCATAATTAATGAGCTCAGAGGTAGGAAACATATTATGTGACTGAAGTTGTCACTAATAGCAAAAATAATAAAGGTGGGGAGGAAAATACATCATAGCCACAGATGATGAATTAATGATATATCCAATCACTAACATTGTCTTTGGATAAACTACAATACATCACAATTTACAATTAAAATAACTTTCAGTGATGCCTCTCAAAGTAACTCTTGAAGAAGGAAAATAACTTCCTGAGAGACAGGAAATGCAGGCTATTGCCACAAGCCATGAACAAAGTGCCTTTTATTTCCGTCAGAAATATTATGAGTACCCTACATTTCAATAAAACACTCAATTTAACAGTTGAATCACATAGAGGATATGTGCTTTAACTAAACTAAAACATGTCAAGATGCACACTTAAGCCAAGAAAACCTCAATGCTGGTGGATCAGTGTGGTCACTCAAGATCCAAGGCGATATTCGACGTTCATCCAGGTCCCCAGGACGTCAGGAGATGCACTCAAAACCGGCCACTAGGGGCAACGGTCAGTGCTATAGAGCTTGCCAGCTTGTAGTCCTAAAACCTGGAATGAGTTATTTCTGGTTCGTTCAGCCATTTCTATGGGGAAAACGAATGGGGAAATAATAGGGGTTTGGAATAAACACCGAAAATAAGGTCTGAGGTTAACACAGGCTTAGGAGATCTTATACGTTTTGTTCTATGAGATAATATCAGTCAGTTAACATGACCTTGATGAATTATGAAGCCTTTTGTGTTCTTTATTTGCTTTTTTATTCCATAACGGCTTCAAAATTCACAAAAAGTGACGTTAGCTGATGAAGATTATTTCATAGAACAAAAGGTATAAGATCTCTATATTTTCAGCATTTTTACAAAAACCTTACAAAAACTCCATTCATTTTCCCATAGGCTCAAAAAGTAACTCCAAGGGTTACGTGTTCAATCCCAGTGCCAGGTACTCTTTTATTTATTTATATTTTTTAACCTGTCTCAAACCTTACTTTAACCATTCGGAATGAATGCCCAAACTTAACCGTCAAAAATTTGACGTTTATCCGTAAGATCTTGTTGAGTGGCTAGCCATGCCGGCAGCCAGCAGATGCATCGTGCACTAGGTTCAGATCTGTGACAGCTACTTAAAGATCTTAAGACCGTTATCGTCGCCTTTAATTCCAAACACATTTGCATTACCGTTAAATGTTCTCACATGCAGAGCAGAAGCCTCTCACGGTTTAGCGGTTGGTTTCGTGTCACTGAGAGTGGTCTGTCTGTCTCTGTACTATTTCAATAACACACAAATCTCATTTATCGTGTGTATGTCGCTCATTTTGACGTAGCCCCTTTGCAGTGACACAGTCCAGAAAGTGGGGAAGAATGCTTTGAGTACAGTGACATTGATGAGCTGTGACTGATGGTGTGTGTTTGTGTGGGTGTGTAATGTGTTGTCTGTCTGGAGACAGATAAAATCATGCAGTATGGGTCAAACCCCTTCATGAAACCACACCATGAGGAGCAATGTGTGTGTGTGTGTGTGTGTGTGTGTGTGTGTGTGTGTGTGTGTGTGTGTGTGTGTGTGTGTGTGTGTGTGTGTGTGTGTGTGTGTGTGTGTGTGTGTGTGTGTGTGTGTGTGTGTGTGTGTGTGTGTGAGTTTCAAGTTTTAATGTCACATGCACAAGTACAGTGAAATGCCTTTCTTGCGAACTCTGAACCCAATATCGATGTAGCACTAAAAATAACAAGGTAGAACAAAAAGTATTCACACCACTTGACTTTTTCCACATTTTGTTACGTTACAGCCTTATTCTAAAATGGATTAAATAGTTTTCCCCCCTCATCAATCTACACACAATACCCCATAATGACAATGCAAAGGTGTTAAGAAATTGAAATGACATTTACATAAGTATTCAGACCCTTTACTCAGTACTTTGTTGAAGCACCTTTGGCAGTGATTACAGCCCCGAGTCTTCTTGTGTATGACGCTACAAGCTTGGTACTCGTATATTTGGGGAGTTTCTCCCATCTTTCTCTGCAGATCCTCTCAAGCTCTGTCAGGTTGGATGGGGAGCATCTCTGCACAGCTATTTTCAGGTCTCTCTAGAGATGTTAAATCGGGTTCAAGTCCAGACTTTGGCTAGGCCCCTCAAGTACATTCAGAGACTTGTCCCAAAGCCACTCCTGCGTTGTCTTGGCTGTGTGCTTAGGGTCGTTGTCCTGTTGGAAAGTGAACCTTCGCCCCAGTCTTAGGTTGTGAGCGCTCTGGAGCAGGTTTTCATCAAGGATGTCAATGTACTTTGCTCCGTTCATCTTTCCCTCGATCCTGAATTATCTCCCAGTCCCTGCCGCTGAAAAACATCCCCACAGCATGATGCTGCCGCCACCATGCTTCACTGTAGGGATCAAGCCAGGTTTCCTCCAGTCATGACGTTTGGCATTCAGGCCAAAGATTTCAATCTTGGTTTCATCAGACCAGAGAATCTTGTTTCTCATGGTCTGAGAGTCCTTTAGGTGCTTTTTGTCAACTCTAAGCGGGTTGTCATGTGCCTTTTTCTGAGGAGTGGCATCCGTCTGGTTACTCTAGCATAAAGGCCTGATTGGTGGAGTGCTGCAGAGATGGTTCTCCCATCTCCACAGTGGAACTCTGTAGCTCTTTCAGAGTGACCATAAGGTTCTTGGTCACCTCCCTGACCAAGGCCCTCCCTCCTGAATGCTCAGTTTGGCAGACAGCTCTAGGAAGAGTCTTGGTGTTTCCAAACTTCTTCCATTTAAGAATGATGGAGGCCACTGTGTTCTTGGGGACCTTCAATGGTGCAGAAATGTTTTTGTACACTTCCCCAGATCTGTGCTTCGACACAATCCTGTCTCTGAGTTCTACGGACAATTCCTTCGTTTTTGCTCTGACATGCACTGTCAACTATGGAACCTTATATAGACAGGTGTGTGTGTGTGCCTTTCCAAATCATGTCCAATCAATGGAATTCAATCAAGTTGTAGAAACATATAAAGGAGGGTCAATGGAAACAGGATGCACCTGAGCTCAATTTTGAGTCTCATAGTAAAGGGTCTGAATACTTACATAAATAAGGTATTTATTTATTTATTTTCTTCAGAAATGTGCTAAAATTGATAAAAACCTGTTTTCACTTTGTCATTATGGGGTATTGTGTGTAGATTGATGGGGATTTTTATTTTATTAATCCATTTTAGAATACGGCTGTAACATAACAAAATGTGGAAAAAGTCAAGGGCTCTGAGTTCTTTCCGAATGCACTGCATGTGAGTGTGTTTGCCTGTGTGTAGAGTCAGTGTAAATGTGTGTGCATGTTATGTGTGTGTGAGCAAATTAAGTGAGTTTGTGTGTGTGTGTGTGTGTGTGTGTGTGTGTGTGTGTGTGTGTGTGTGTGTGTGTGTGTGTGTGTGTGTGTGTGTGTGTGTGTGTGTGTGTGTGTGTGTGTGTGTGTGTGTGTGTGTGTGTGTGTGTGTGTTTGTGTGTTGGAATGTCAGTGTGCATGAGTGTGTAGAGTCCTGTGAGTGTGCATTAGAGACAGTACAGAAATAGAATACAAAGTCAACTCAGATGGTCCGTGTAGCCATTTTGTTAGCTATTTAGTAGTCTTATGGCTGGTGGATAGAAGCTGTTCAGGAGCCTGTTGGTGTCAGATTTGATGTACCGGTACCGCTTGCTGTGCGGAAGCAGAGAGAACGGTCTATGGCTTGGGTGGCTGTAGTCTTTAACGACTTCCCGGGCTTTCCTTTCACACCCCCTGATATAAAGGTCCTGGATGGTAGGGAGCTCGGCCCCAGTGATATACTGGGCTGTCCGCACCACCCTCTGTAGCACCATGCGATTGAGTGCGGTGCTGTTGTCATACCAATGTACAATGGTGCAGCTGTAGAACTTTTAGAGGATTTGAGGGCCCATTCCAAACCTTTTCAACCTCCTGAGGGTAAAGCGGCGATGTCGCGTCTTCTTCATGACTGTGCTTTCGTGTGTAGACCATTTTAAGTCCTTAGTGATTTGGACACCGACGAACTTGAAGCTCTCGACCCACTCCACAGCAGCTCTGTCGATGTAAACAGAATGCATGAATACGGAGCCATAATCTGATTTGCCGAATGGGGGACGAGGGAAGGCGTTGTATGCTTGCTTGTGGGTAGAGTAACAGTGGTCTAGGACTTTATCACACCTAGTGGCCAAGGAAACGTGTTAATGGATGTTGGGCATCAGATGTCTTTGCTTTGCTAAAGACTGATGTTAAATCCATAGTGGCTGATTCAATTGATCCCTTCTCACTGCAGTACAGACTGTTGTTAAATCCATATTGGCTGATTCAATTGATCCCTTCTCACTGCAGTACAGACTGATGTTAAATCCATATTGGCTGATTCAATTGATCCCTTCTCACTGCAGTACAGACTGATGTTAAATCCATAGGGGCTGATTCAATTGATCCCTTCTCACTGCAGCTCTCTGCACCACTAACCTCAGAACGATTGACCTATATTTTTAACTTGACAATTGTTTCTGGTGTTCTCCCTAAGCTCTGGAAAGCGGCACATGTCCTCCCCCTTCATAAAGGAGGAGATCCTTCTGACTTAGATGACTAAGATTCCAACGTTTTAGAACACCTGGCCAACTGTCAGCTAAGACCTGATTTAACTACTCACTCTTTTCGTCATGTGCACCAGTCTGGGTTTAGACCTGGACACCAGATTGCGGCAGCCACTACTCTCAAACCTTCGGATGGCCTTCGCTTTATCACAGGTGACAGTTTTAATACTCACCACTGCATCCTGTATCAAAAGGTTGGCTGGTCCTCATTAAGGCCCTGTATATCACTTCACTATCCCCTTTTTGTTTACAAACCTCTACTACTCAAGCTTCCAACTTACACAACTTTGTTGCTATTGTGTAAAAGAATGAGCAACCAAACCCGCCCGCAGGATTGGTTAACTCTTGAGGTCCCTCTAGTCTTGACCAATTTAGGCAATCCTCCTTTAGTTTTAGTGTCCCCATTGTTGGAAAAACCTGAACAATTCCTTGCATCTTGATTCCCCTGTACAGTTAGAGCAATTCAGGACTCTGGTGTTGAATGAATTCATTGAGGATTGCAGTTGTTTCGATTGATTGTAGTGGTATATTTGTTGCAATTGTTGTGTTGAGGTTGTGGCTTTTGAGGTTGTGGCTTTTGAGGTTGTGGCTTTTGAGGTTGTGGCTTTTGAGGTTGTGGTGTTGTGGTTGTGGTGTTGTGGTTCTTTGTATTCTTCTTGTTTTATGTGAGAAAATGTTTGTCCTCGGGGCACCATTGGGAATGAGACCCTGGTCTCAATTTGTCTACCCCTGTCATGGCTGTTGTAAGAACGGGACCAAGGGGCAGCGGATGTTGAGTTCCACATATTTAATACAAAGAGAAACTTAAACAAAACAAAATATATCAATAAACGAACAACTAAACGTGACTACGTGGTGCACATGCACAAACACAAAACAATATCCCACCAACACAGGTGGGAAAAATAGCTACTTAAGTATGATCCCCAATTAGAGACAACAATTACCAGCTGCTTCTAATTGGGAATCATACAAAACACCAACATAGAAAATATAAACTAGAACACAACATAGAAATTATAAACTAGAATACACCCTAGTCACGCCCTGACCTACTACACCATAGAGAAACAAGGGCTCTCTATGGTCAGGGCATGACAGTACCCCCCCCCCCCCCAAAGGTGCGGACGCCGCAAAACCTGAAACCAAATGGGGGGGTTAGGGGGGGTGACTAGTGTCGGTGGCGGCTCCGGTGCGGATCGTAGCCCCCCCCCCCCAGACCCCGGATCCGACCATGGCGCCGGGCTGAACGCCGTGCCTGGACTGGGCACCGGCGCAGAGGAGGGCTCCGGCCCTGGAGCTGGGTTTTACGCCGTGCCTGGACTGGGCACCGGCGCAGAGGAAGGCTCCCGCCTTGGAGCTGGGCTGGTCGCCTTGCCCGGACTGGGCACCGACGCAGAGGAAGGCTCCTGCCATGGAGCGGGACTGGACGCGGTGCCTGGACTGGGCATCGGCACAGAGGAAGGTTCCTGCCATGGAGCGGGACTGGACGCCGTGCCTGGACTGGGCACTGGCGCAGAGGAAGGCTCTGGCCTTGGAGCTGGACTGGACACCATGCATGGACTGGCCACCGGCACAGAGGAAGGCTCCTGCCCTGGAGCTGGACTGGACGCCTTTCCTGGAAGCTCCAGACCGTTGACCCTCACTGGAGGTTCTGGACCGTTGACCGTCGCAGGAGGTTCCAGACTGTGGACCGTCGCAGGAGTTTCCCGGACTGTGAACCGTTGCCGGAAGCTCTGGACTGGGGACCGTCGCCGGAAGCTCTGGACTGGGGACCGTCGCCGGAAGCTCTGGGCTGGGAACCGTCGCCGGAAGCTCTAGACTGGGAACCGTCGCCGGAAGCTCTGGACTGGGAACCGTCGCCGGAAGCTCTAGACTGGGAACCTTCACCGGAAACTCTGGACTGGGAACCGTCGCCGGAAGCTCTAGACTGGGAACCTTCACCGGAAACTCTGGACTGGGAACCGTCGCCAGAAGCTCTGGACTGTGAATGCGCACTGGAGGCCTAGTGCGTGGAGCCAGTACAGGTGGCACCGGAATAGTGACACGCACTTCCGGGCGAGTGCTGGGAGAAGGCACAGGACATACCGGACTGGGGAGGCGCACTGGAGTCCAGATGTGTGGAGCCGGTACAGGTTTCACCAGACTGCTAACTGGATCCTCTGGTCGAATGTTGAGCAGAACACACTTGCACAACATCTCTCTCCTCTCTCTCTCCCAACTTCTCCATCGCCTCCCTGACGGTCTCTGGCTCTTCAGGGAGAGTGCGGGGAGCTGGCACAGGACGTACCGGACTAGGGACACGCACTTCAGGACGAGTGTGCTGCAGCATTCTCATCGCTACCACCTCTCTCCGGAATCTTTAATTGAATTCCTCCTCCGACTCCCACACAGGCTCTGGAACTCTCCGCTGCTCGACCGCCTGCTCCATGTGCCCACCCCCCAAAAATAATCTTGGGGTTTCTGTGGATGCGAACCCTGGCGTCGTCGCTGTCCTCCATTATTACCTTCGGTCTGCCGCCAAGGAAGGGTCTCGCATCCACCCATCCCTTCTTCCCATGTCCAAAACTCCTTTACCTCGTGGATGCGCTGCTTGGTCCTCTTTTGGTGGGATATTCTGTCACGGCTGTCGTAAGAACGGGACCAAGGCGCAGCGGATGTTGAGTTCCACATATTTAATACAAAGAGAAACTTAAACAAAACAAAATATATCAATAAACGAACAACTAAATGTGACTACGTGGTGCACATGCACAAACACAAAACAATATCCCACCAACACAGGTGGGAAAAAATAGCTAGTTAAATATGATCCCCAATTAGAGACAACGATTACCAGCTGCTTCTAATTGGGAATCATACAAAACACCAACATAGAAAATATAAACTAGAACACAACATAGAAATTATAAACTAGAATACCCCCTAGTCACGCCCTGACCTACTACACCATAGAGAAACAAGGGCTCTCTATGGTCAGGGCGTGACAACCCCGAATAAATTAAAGTAAAAAAACACATAAAAATATATATTTTTTTCTTTTCCTGAGGTGGAATGTATACAACAGTCACGGTAACAGCTGAAAACTCCCTCGGGAGGTAGAAGGGTCGGCATTTGACCATCAGGTATTCCAGACTGGTGAACAATGGGTCGAGACTTCCACTGCACTCAAGTCAGCACACCATTTGTTGTTGATAAATAGGCAAACCCTTCCCCTCTTGATTTCCCTGCCTCCACTGTCCTGTCTGCTCGGTAAATGGAGAATCCATCGAGTTGGATAGCCGTGGTGGGTATCTTGTCCGAAAGCCATGTTTCAGAAAAGCAGAGAATTTTGCGGCCATCTATCTATTTATCAAGTCATAAGCCAATAGAATGGAGGGAAAAGGTGATCAGTTCTCCCTTCGCCTTAATCTCACCAATCTCTTGCCTCTGTAACACCGGCCTTTCGTCTTGGATACACCAAAACATTGGGTCAGAATTACAGAAAGAGCCCAGGGAAAGTCGAAGTTGAAGCCAAAATTGAGATAAGTAACTGCCGATCTGATGTTCAAAAGTTCTTGTCGGTTATAAGAAAGGATAGCGGATACATTTAGTGAAAATAAGTAAAACAAATGCCCAAAGAATCACAACATATCAAAGTTGGTTCAGGGCTCGCAAAACGGTGGCCATCCAGTACGGCGCCATCTTTGTGTGTTTGTGTGTGTTAGGTCAGAACAACGAGGCTTTTACATGATGACGTGGAGAGGCTGTTTTTCAGTCACTCCAAGTTCAATAAAGGCGTATGCATTTTGCAGCATTTTGATTGGTTTTCTTATAGTAACAACACAGGTATTAACTAGTGGAACTCTGGTCTTAAGGCCTTCTAGGGCTGCAAAATTACAGCAACTTTCCCAAATTCCCTGTTTTTCCTGAAATCCTGGTTGAAGATTGCCAGATTTGGGAAAGAATAAACAGTCATTCTGGAGTCTTTCAATTAGGATTTCTGGAAAATCAGGGAATTTAGGGAAAGTTACCGGAATTTTGCAACCCTTTACTCGAGAAGTCCTGAAATATTTAAGGAATGGGGACACCAGAAAGGGCCTACACTAAAGTCTTTGAGGAAACTGAGTTTGATAGCTGGAAGATGATAGCTTGTAGCTAGTGTGTGTGTGTGTTCATATGCAAGTGCTTGTAGAGAGGTGGAGCAGGCTATTGAGCTTCTCTCTCTCTCTCTAATTATCTATCTTCTCTTTAAAGTCACCCCAGGTCTGTAAACTCACCTGACTCGTGAAAAGACTACTTTTACAGGCCCAGCACTCTGACGCAGCATTTGCTTCTCACTTCAAACGGTGCGAGATTTCTACCTCTCAGACCCTTGTTTTTGGCCTCAAACAATGTGCTATTATATTGTTAGTTCAGTGTAAATAATATTGCTACAGTCCTGGCAGATGGACAGTCTCATTTACTATATGTGGTTCACATCCAAAATGGCACCTTATTGTTTAACCAGAGCCCTATGGGTCAGAGCCCTATGGGTCAGAGCCCTATGGGTCAGAGCCTTATGGGTCAGAGCCCTATGGGTCAGAGCCCTATGGGTCAGAGCCCTATGGGTCACCAATACATCCAGGCTGTGTCTGAAATGGCATGCTGTTCCCTATATAGTGCACTTCTTTTGACCAGAGCCCTATGGGTCAGAGCCCTATGGGTCAGAGCCCTATGCGTCAGAGCCCTATGCGTCAGAGCCCTATGGGTCAGAGCCCTATGGGTCAGAGCCCTATGCGTCAGAGCCCTATGGGTCAGAGCCCTATGGGTCAGAGCCCTATGCGTCAGAGCCCTATGCGTCAGAGCCCTATGGGTCAGAGCCCTATGCGTCAGAGCCCTATGGGTCAGAGCCCTATGGGTCAGAGCCCTATGGGTCAGAGTCCTATGCGTCAGAGCCCTATGGGTCAGAGCCCTATGGGTCAGAGCCCTATGCGTCAGAGCCCTATGGGTCAGAGCCCTATGGGTCAGAGCCCTATGCGTCAGAGCCCTATGCGTCAGAGCCCTATGGGTCAGAGCCCTATGGGTCAGAGCCCTATGCGTCAGAGCCCTATGCGTCAGAGCCCTATGGGTCAGAGCCCTATGCGTCAGAGCCCTATGCGTCAGAGCCCTATAAGTCAGAGCCCTATGGGTCAGAGCCCTATGCGTCAGAGCCCTATGGGTCAGAGCCCTATGGGTCAGAGCCCTATGCGTCAGAGCCCTATGGGTCAGAGCCCTGTGGGTCAGAGCCCTATGGGTCAGAGCCCTATGGGTCAGAGCCCTATGCGTCAGAGCCCTATGGGTCAGAGCCCTATGGGTCAGAGCCCTATGCGTCAGAGCCCTATGCGTCAGAGCCTTATGGGTCAGAGCCCTATGGGTCAGAGCCCTATAGTTCTCTCTGTCACTACTGACCAGCAGCAGAAAGGGGTGATTATTCAGTGATAAGGCCCTCAGAGAATACCCATGTGACCGCTCACCTTGGCTGCTCCATCCTCCACCTCTATCTCTCATAAAGATAGAGGTGATGTCACCATGTTCTGAGACGTATGAGGTCGCCCTCTCCGTGTACGGTGGGCGTGCGGGGACAAAAGGGACAAAAGAGGAGCAGCTTTCAACACAAAAGCCCAGTTTAATGAGTGTGAGACATGAGGGACGTGGTGGGTGGCGCAGGCAGCAGAGTGTCATAGCCATTCAAAAGAATAAGAAGAGGAGACTGGGAGGGAGGGAGAGCAATTAATGATCAGTTTGGTGAATTGGGCATAAAGGCCTTTATTATGTAAGTCAGCCAAGTTGTGGATATCAGTGAGGCAACTGCGTCATGACAGCCCCTGTTCTCGGTTATGCTTATTTCTACTGGAGCCCATAATATTGGAGCTTTGGATGTTATATTTATCACGCTGCTCAATAGACAGGGTGATTGGCCCGACACAATGTAACACACTTTACCCCTCATTAGAGATAAAGAGGTCTTTGTGGAGCGATAGAGAGGAATGGAGAGAGAGAAGGAGAGAGGGATGGAGAGGGGGAAGGAGAGAGGGAGGGAGTTGGAAAGGGGGAGGGAGTGAGAGAGAGGGATGGAGAGAGAGAGGGATGGAGAGAGAGAGGGACGGAGAGGGGGAATAGAGAGGGAGGGAGTTGGAAAGGGGCAGGGAGCGAGAGAGAGGGATGGAGAGAGAGAGGGATGGAGAGGGAGGGAGATGGAAAGGGGCAGGGAGCGAGAGAGAGGGAGCGAAACAGAGAGGGGTGGAGAGAGAGGGAGATAACTATGCTCTTGGCTGGGCAGTGTTTACTTCATATTAATTATCAGGTGATTGAGAGTGTAGACCCACTAGCCCGTGATCAATCCAGTCAGGACATATAACAGGACATAGAGGGACATGACCCACTTATAAAAGGACATAGAGGGACATATGTCACTTATAGCAGGACATAGAGGGGCATAATTCATTTAAAACAGGACATAGAGGTCATAATACACGTATAACAGGACATAGAGGTCATAATACACTTATAACAGGACATAGAGGGGCATAATACACTTATAACAGGACATAGAGGGGCATAATTCACTTAAAACAGGACATAGAGTGGCATAATTAACTTATAACAGGACATAGAGGGGCAAAATTCATTTAGAACAGGACATAGAGGTCATAATAAACTTATAACAGGACATAGAGGGGAATAATTCACCTATAAAAGGACATAGATGTGCATAATCCCTCTATAACAGGACATAGAGGAGCATAATCCACTTATAACAAGACAGAGAGGAGCATAATCCACTTATAACAAGACAGAGAGGAGCATAATACACTTATAACAGGACATAGAGGGGCATAATCCACTTATAACAGGACATAGAGGGGCATAATCCACTTATAACATGACATAGAGGGGCATACATCACTTATAACAGGACACAGAGGGGTATAATTCACTTATAACAGGACATAGAGTGGCATAAATCACTTATAACAGGACATAGAGGGGCATAATCCACTTATAACAGGACATAGAGGGACATAATCCATTTATAACAGGACATAGAGGCATATAATCCACTTAAAACAGGACATAGAGGGGTATAATCCACTTATAACAGGACATAGAGGGGTATAATCCACTTATAACAGGACATAGAGTGTCATAATACACTTATAACAGGACATAGAGGGGCATATACCACTTATAACAGGACCTAGAGGGGTATAATTCACTTATAACAGGACATAGAGGGGCATTATCCACTTATAACAGGACATAGAGGGGTATAATCCACTTATAACAGGACATAGAGGGGTATAATCCACTTATAACAGGACATAGAGGGGCATAATCCACTTATAACAGGACATAGAGGGGTATAATTCACTTATAACAGGACATAGAGGGGTATAATCCACTTATAACAGGACATAGAGGGGTATAATTAACTTATAACAGGACATAGAGGGGTATAATTCACTTATAACAGGACATAGAGGGGTATAATCCATTTATAACAGGACATAGAGGGGTATAATCCACTTATATTTAACAATATTTTGATAAGTGCACGTAGAGTCCGAATCCGTCCAAATGGCACTGAGTTTACCAAGCATTAGGAACACCTTCCTAGTATTGACTGGTCCTTTGACACCCAGGTGACCTTCTCTAAGTGGTGAGACTAAACTGACGTACCAAATGGTATCCTTTTCCCTACGGAGTGCATTACTTTGACTAGATGCGGCCCAGAATAAAGGGCCCATATAGTACACTTGCTGCACTTATTGCCTACAACAAGTACGACCAAATTAAAGCTGTTTTTGAACTCTTTCAGTTACTATATCCTGAGTATAACCATAGTAATATACACATTCAAGGGTATCTCACACATATATCCCAGCTACATTAAAATACTAGTCGATAAGTTTACTACAAGAACAAGTCAGTCAGAGTTATTTCAGCTATTTGCGTTCCTATATTGAAATATCTTAATTTTTTCTTGTATTGATAAGCCAATATTACTTCACTGCTCTTTTGGAACTGTGGTTATTCTGTGTTAGTGAACAATGATATTACTGTTTGGTAGCTCATTATAAAATGTATTTCTGCTTTGGATTGTTCTGGCAGTGTTGCTTCTATACTGGCATCTTGGTTTACAACAAACGTATCAGGATTGTTAGGATGTTAATATGAAAAAGTGTCATATAAAACTGCGTGTGAAGTTATTATTCAGCTCTTATTATGCTAGTCATGCAATATGGCACATATTAAAGTGTATTTTACTAAGACACTTTGTTGATGACTTTATTGATAAAGCATCATGGTTTCACATAGTGATCATTAGCTTGTGGGCAGCATCGAGTTCAAGAGAGGACAAGTAGCTTCATCACAGTGTTATTATTAGTACCTTCATGACAGGCTGAAGAGCTTTCGGTCTGGTCTAATCATCATGTCAGAAATGTATGAAAACCCCAATGATAGAAGATTGCTGTTGTAGATGTTTTGTGATTTTTGTTTACGACGTGTTTACTAGATGTGTGTGTGTGTGTTTGTGCATGTTGGAACATGTTGTATTTTTCCATGAGGCCGGCGGTTGGGAGAGGGCAGGGACACTAGGGAAGATTAATAGACCTCTAGCAGAGTCAAATCTCCTCAGGAATTGTTTTTGGAATTACGCCTCGCACTTATGACATCTGGGGTGGAAAGCATGGTTCCCAAGAACCTCCCCCTATCCTCACCTCTTTCCTCCTCTCCCTCTCCTCACCTCTCTCCTCCTCTTTCTCCCCCTCTCCTTACCTCTCTCTTCATCTCCCTCCCCCTCTCCTCACCTCAACCGTTCGCTGCCTGCACCCGCCCGACTAGCATCACCACCCTGGACGGTTCTGACCTAGAATATGTGGACAACTATAAATACCTAGGTGTCTGGCTAGACTATAAACTCTCCTTCCAGACTCATATTAAACATCTCCAATCCAAAACCAAATCTATAATCTATTTCGCAACAAAGCCTCCTTCACTAACGCCGCCAAATTTACCCTAGTAAAACTGGCTATCATACCAATCCTCGACTTTGGCGATGTCATCTACAAAATAGCTTCCAATACTCTACTCAGCAAATTGGATGCAGTCTATCACAGTGCCATCCGTTTTGTTACCAAATCACCTTATACCACCCACCACTGCGACCTATATGCTCTAGACGGCTGGCCCTCGCTACATATTCGTCACCAGACCCACTGGCTCCAGGTCATCTATAAGTCTATGCTAGGTAAAGCTCCGCCTTATCTCAGCTCACTGGTCACGATAACAACACCCACCCGTAGCACACGTTCCAGCAGGTATATCTCACTGGTCATCCCCAAAGCCAACACCTCATTTGGCCACCTTTCCTTCCAGTTCTCTGCTGCCAGTGACTGGAATGACTTGCAAAAATCACTGAAGCTGGAGACTTATATTTCCCTCACCAACTTTAAACATCAGCTATCTGAGCAGCTAACCGATCGCTGCAGCTGTACATTGTCCATCTGTAAATAGCCCACCCAATCTACCTACCTCATCCCCATATTGTTTTTATTTACTTTTCTGCTCTTTTGCACACAAGTATCTCTACTTGCACATCATCATCTGCTCATTTATCACTCTAGTGTTAATCTGCTAAATTGTAATTTTTCGCTACTGTGGCCTATTTATTGCCTACCTCCTCATGCCTTTTGCACACACTGTATATAGACTTTCTTTTTTCTACTGTGTCATTTACTTGTTTATTGTGTTATTGGCGTGTTTATTGTTTATTCCATGTTATTCCATGTGTAACTCTGTGTTGTTGTCTTTGTCACACTGCTTTGCTTTATCTTGGCCAGGTCGCAGTTGTAAATGAGAACTTGTTCTCAACTGGTTAAATAAAGGTGAAATAAAAAATAAATATATAATAAAAACTCTCTCGTCCTCTCCCTCCCCCTCTCCCCATCTTTCTCATCCTTTCCCTCCCCCTCTCCTCACCTCTCTCATCCTCTCCCTCCCCCTGCCTCGCTTCTCTCCTTCCCCTCTTCTCACCTCTCTATTTCTGGGGATGGAGCTGGGAATGGACCTGGGGATGGAGCTGGAGCTGGGAATGGAGCTGGGATTGGAGCTGGGGATGGAGCTGGGATTGGAGCTGGGAATGGAGCTGGGATTGGAGCTGGGGTTGGAGCTGGGATTGGAGCTGGAGCTGGGAATGGAGCTGGGATTGGAGCTGGAGCTGGGAATGGAGCTGGGATTGGAGCTGGGGATGGAGCTGGGGATGGAGCTGGAGATGGAGTTGGGGATGGACCTGGGGATGGAGGTGGGAATGGAGCTGGGGATGGAGCTGGGGATGGAGCTGGGGGGGGGGGGGGGCTGGGGTTGGACCTGGGGATGGAGGTGGGAATGGAGCTTGGATTGGAGCTGGGATTGGAGTTGGGGATGGAGCTGGGGATGGACCTGGGGATGGAGCTGGGATTGGAGCTGGGGATGGAGCTGGGGATGGACCTGGGGATGGAGCTGGGGATGGAGCTGGGGATGGAGCTGGGGATGGAGCTGGGGATGGAGCTGGGGGGGGCTGGGGTTGGAGCTGGGGGTGGAGCTGGGGGGGGCTGGGGTTGGAGCTTGGGGTGGAGCAAGGACACAAGCACACATACAGGGTGGAAAGCCTGTAATACACTGAACAAAAATATAAACACAACATGTAAAGTGTTGGTCCCATGTTTCATAAGCTGAAATAAAAGATCCCAGAAATGTTCCGTACGCAGAAAAAGCACATTTGTTTACATCCCTGTTAGTGAGCATTTCTCCTTTGCCAAGATAATCCATCCACCTGACAGGTGTGGCATATCAAGAAGCTGATTAAATGCCATGATCATTACACAGGTGCACCTTGTGCTGGGGACAATAAAAGGCTACTTTAAAATGTGCAGTTTTGTCACACAGCCCAATGCCACAGATGACTCAAGTTTTTAGGGAGCGTGCAATTGACATGCTGACTGCAGGAATGTCCACCAGAGCTGTTGCCATATCATTTTATGTTAATTTCTCTACCGTAAGCCACCTCCAACATTTTAGAGAATTTGGCAGAATGTCCAGCCGGCCTCGGGACCGCAGACCTCGTGTATGGCGTGGTGTTTTGGTGAGTGGTTTGCTGATGTCAACGTTGTGAACAGAGTGCCCCATGGTGGGGTTATGGTATCGGCAGGCAACAAACAAACACAATTGCATTTTATCAATGGCATTTTGAATGCACAGAGATACCGTGACGAGATCCTGAGGCCCGTTGTTCTGCCATTTATCCGCCGCCATCATCTCATGTTTCAGCATGATAATACACGGCCCCATGTCACAAGGATCTGTACACAATTCCTGGAAGCTGAAAATGTCCTTGTTTTTCCATGACCTGCATACTCACCAGACATGTCAACCGTTGAGCATGTTTGTGATGCTCTGGATCGACTTGTACGACAGCGTGTTCCAGTTCCCGCTAATATCCAGCAACTTCGCACAGCTATTGAAGAGGAGTGGGACAACATTCAACAGGCCACAATCAACAGCCTGATCAACTCTATGTGAAGGAGATGTGTTGCGCTGCTTGAGACAAATGGTGGTCACACCAGATACTGACTGGTTTTCTGATCCAACCCCTGACATTTTCTTAAGGTATCTGTGACCAACAGATGCATATCTGTTTCCCCAGTCATGTGAAATCCATAGATTAGGACCTAATGAATTTATTTAAATTGGCTGATTTCGTTATATGAACTGGAAAAATCTTAGAAATTATTGTATGTTACGTTTCTATTTTTGTTCATTATAGATATGATACAGGGCTCAGTGTGTCACTACTCACTGACAGGCTGGAAAGACTAGAGTAGTGATGACATTACCCTTAACAGTGAGTGACAACACTGATGCAGACAGGGCTGATTTGGCATAATAGTTACATAAACGGTTTTCGCAAAGTGACAAGAAGACTGGCGTTTATTACCCTTCCCGACATCTCTGATCCATTGGCTAGACGTCTCTTTATAAGGTGACAGTTACATACTGGTTCTCAATAACATCTCACTGGATCATGTATTTATTGTACCCTTCTTGTACCTGGCAGTTTGACTGAGAACACATTTATGAGTCTAGTAAACAGCGTTCTGGGTTCCCACACTGAACTGAGGCTGTAGCTCAGCCTCCCCTCCACTCCTCACTGCTCTAGTCCTCCTCTCTTCCCCCTTACACTCTCCTGCCCCCTTCTCTCCACTCCACTCCCCTCCAAGAAGTAAGGATGGGGGAGGTACACAGAGAGAGCCAAGGGATAAAAATAGACACAGGGGTTTGGGTTGAGGGGTGCTGCTGTGTGAACACAAACACAAGTTGGATGAAGACCATGGGTTCCTATAAAACCTTTGAGGAGGGTTCTGGGCAGGGTGTGTGTTGTGTTTATGCTACAGAATTCCTGGCACGGCCAAACGTCATAGAACAGAGGAAAATGAGAGAGAGAATGAGAGAGAGAGAGAGAGAGAGAGAGAGAGAGAGAGAGAGAGAGAGAGAGAGAGAGAGAGAGAGAGAGAGAGAGAGAGAGAGAGAGAGACATTTGAGGAGGGCTATATCTGAAGCCTCCCCTCCACTCCTCACTGCTCTAGTCCTCCTCTCTTCCCCCTTACACTCTCCTGCCCCCTTCTCTCCACTCCACTCCCCTCCAGGAAGTAAGGAGAGGCTTACGGCAAAACAAACTTGAAATACTTAAAGGTGCCACACATAGAATTTCTCCCCCGTGTGGAAGCTAGGTGAAATGCAACAGCACTAGGCTGCATTTAAAACAAATATACCCCCTCCCCTGCATCCCATTTCCCGTAACATGGCGGAGACTCGTGCTTAAGCTTTTTTCTTTCGGTTTTATTCAAACAGCTCTAAAAAACTTTTTTTTAATTGAAAATATATTTCACAACAATTTAGATGGTACAGTGATTCCCTACACTGTTCAGTGCTTATTTTCTCACATAAACTGAAATTGATCGAACAGTGTATAATTGTTGTAACCAGGAAAGGACAGAGTGATTTCTGCATTGGCTGCTTGATTCGATTTCCACTAGATTACACAGCCAAAGTCAAAACAGCTTATCCATTTTGACAACATAAAAAAGAAACGTCCCTTTTTCAGGACCCTGTCTTTCAAAGATAATTAGTAAAAATCCAAAATAACTTCACAGATCTTCATTGTGAAGGGTTTAAACACTGTTTCCCATGCTTGGTCAATGAACCATAAACAATTAATGAACATGCACCTGTGGAACGGTCGATAAGACACTAACAGCTTAAAAATGGTAGGCAATTAAGGTCACAGTTATGAAAACTTAGGACACTAAAGAGGCCTTTCTACTGACTCTGAAAACACCAAAAGAAAGATGCCCAGGGTCCCTGCTCATCTGCTTGAATGTGCCTTAGGCATTCTGCAAGGAGGTATGAGGACTGCAGATGTGGTATGTAGGGGCAATAAATTGCAATGTCCGTACTTTAAGACGCCTAATACAGCACTACAGGGAGACAGGACAGACAGCTGATCGTCCTCGCAGTGGCAGACCACGTGTAACAACACCTGCACAGGATCGGTACAGCCGAACATCACACCTGCGGGACAGGTACAGGATGGCAACGACAACTGCCCGAGTTACACCAGGAACGCACAATCCCTCCATCAGTGCTCAGGCTGTCCGCAATAGGCTGAGAGAGGCTGGACTGCAGGCTTATAGGCCTGTTGTAAGGCAGGTCCTCACCAGACATCACCGGCAACAACGTCGCCTATGGGCATAAACCCACCGTCACTGGACCAGACAGGACTGGCAAAAAGTGCTCTTCACTGACGAGTTGCGGTTTTGTCTCACCAGGGGTGATGGTCGGATTCGCGTTTATCGTCAAAGGAATGAGCGTTACACCGAGGCCTGTACTCTGGAGCGGGATCGATTTGGAGGTGGAGGGTCTGTCATGGTCTGGGGCGGTGTGTCACAGCATCATCGGACTGAGCTTGTTGTCATTGCAGGCAATCTCAACGCTGTGCGTTACAGGGAAGACATCCTTCTCCATCATGTGGTACCCTTCCTGCAGGTTCATCCTGACATGTCCCTCCAGCATGACAATGCCACCAGCCATACTGCTCGGTCTGTGCGTGATTTCCTGCAAGACAGGATTGTCACTGTTCTGCCATGGTCAGCAAAGAGCCCGGATCTCAATCCCATTGAGCACGTCTGGGACCTGTTGGATCGGAGGGTGAGGGCTAGGGCCATTCCCCCCAGAAATGTCTGGGAACTTGCAGGTGCCTTGGTGAAAGAGTGGGGTAACATCTCACAGCAAGAACTGGCAAATCTGGTGCAGTCCATGAGGAGGAGATGCACTGCAGTACTTAATGCAGCTGGTGGCCACACCAGATACTGACTGTTACTTTTGATTTTGACCCCCCCTTTGTTCAGGGACACATTATTCAATTTCTATTAGTCACATGTCTGTGGAACTTGTTCAGTTTATGTCTCAGTCGTTGAATCTTGTCATGTTCATAAAAATATTTGGACATGTTAAGTTTGCTGAAAATTAACGCAGTTGACAGTGAGAGGACATTTCTTTTTTTGCTGAGTTTATTATGGACATTTTCTGAAATTATAAAGCAAGAATTCTAGAAAATCCAATGTGTAGCACCTTTAAGAGTATTTGGAGGTCTGCTGAAAGTATTTGATATCTGTATCTGACCTGGGTCTGGTGATATCTGTATCTGATCTGGGTCTGGTGATATCTGTATCTGACCTGTGTCTGGTGATATCTGTATCTGACCTGGGTCTGGTGATATATGTATCTGACCTGGGTCTGGTGATATCTGTATCTGATCTGGGTCTGGTGATATCTGTATTTGACCTGGGTCTGGTAATAACTGTATCTGATCTGGGTCTGGTGATATATGTATCTGATCTGGGTCTGGTGATATCTGTATTTGACCTGGGTCTGGTAATAACTGTATCTGATCTGGGTCTGGTGATATATGTATCTGACCTGGGTCTGGTGATATCTGTAGCTGACCTTGGTCTGGTAATAACTGTATCTGACCTTGGTCTGGTGATATCTGTATCTGACCTGGGTCTGGTGATATCTGTATCTGACCTTGGTCTGGTGATATCTGAATCTGACCTTGGTCTGGTGATATCTGTATCTGACCTTGGTCTGGTGATATCTGTATCTGACCTTGGTCTGGTGATATCTGTATCTGACCTGGGTCTGGTGATATCTGTATCTGACCTGGGTCTGGTAATAACTGTATCTGACCTGGGTCTGGTAATAACTGTATCTGACCTTGGTCTGGTGATATCTGTATCTGACCTTGGTCTGGTGATATCTGTATCTGACCTTGGTCTGGTGATATCTGTATCTGACCTTGGTCTGGTGATATCTGTATCTGACCTTGGTCTGGTGATATCTGTATCTGACCTTGGTCTGGTGATATCTGTATCTGACCTGGGTCTTGTAATATCTGTGTCTGACCTAGGGTCTGGTGATATCTGTATCTGACCTTGGTCTGGTAATAACTGTATCTGATCTGGGTCTGGTGATATCTGTATCTGACCTGGGTCTGATGACATCTGTATCTGACTTTGGTCTGGTGATATCTGTATCTGACCTGGGTCTGGTGTGAGTCTGACCCTGGGGAAAGAAAGAACAGCGGAGGGGAAGGATTGACGGAAAGGATGCGTGTGGGTGGTCATCTCTGGTTTTGTTATGGATGCCGGGTTGTGGCGGGGGTTTTATTTATAGCCATAATATTGAACATTCAATCTATTTTGGGACTTTTAGACTCCTAGCACAGTGGGGTGCGACCTGGTCTTCATGCAATCCCTCTCGGACCCTGGCCACCCGCATGGATGTGGCTTCCAACCCCAGCCCCAGAGATGATGATGATTGCTCTGTTTTGCCGTTCCAGCCAGCATGGTCATACCTGTGGTTTGGATGGAACATGAAGCAATTAGTGAACTGAGGTTGAGTGTTTATGGTGTGAAAACCAGCCATGGAACTAAACCGGTCTTTGTTAACTGGGGGGGGTTTCCATGAAGAACCCTTTCTACAGAGGGTTCTACGTGGAACCAAAAAGGGTTCTACCTGGAACCATAAAGGGTTATTCTATGGGGACAGCCGAAGAACCCTATCGGAACACTTTTTTCTAAGAGTGTATGTTGGAGAGCGATATCCTGGGGAAGGGAGGGGGACTGTGTCAGGGGGGATGTGGCTGTGTATAGAGAGGAAGCAGTAGACATGCACAGTGGTGGGAAATATGTGGTAATTATTGTCTTCACTACCGACCATCTGTCATCTGCAGCCTCCCAGCTATTTACTGCCCCTGCATTCCTTAGACTGCTGGGACCCCACGGTGTGTGTGTGTGGGAGTGTGCATGTGTCTGTGTGGTGGATTGAACGGAACGCTGTGGTTGTGTCTGTGTGGTGGATGGGATGAGGCTGTGTGTTGAGGAGAGGTGAAGAGAGGAGAAGAGAAGAGAGGAGGAGAGCAGAAGAGAGAAGAGAGGAGAAGAGATGAGACGAGAGGAGAGGAGAAAACCATCTATGTAGGAGAGAAGGCATGACTGTCTTTCTCTCCATCTCATGGTTCACATAGTCTCTGTTGTCTATTGGTCCTTTGTGGCGTTATTTACATAGTTCAGAGACGCAGCTATTCATTGTATAAACAAATATAACTTTCTGTGTTTACGTGTTGTGAGTATGTTGGAGTTCAATGTTCTGGTTGTAATGATGTGTTAACGATTGGATGAATTAAACACTTTTGAACTTTGGACCAGATCAGGGGTGGAATTGGACCAGAAATCGGCCCTGGCATTTCTAACACACTGCCCAAATCTTCCCCCGAGGCCCTCATTATTAGGCAAACAATGGTCATTTTATGCAAAATCGCCATTTTGGACTGGCCCACTTGGTTACAGTTGGTCCAGCCCATCTGGCATTTACCAGAATTGCCCTACAACCAGTCCGTCCCTGGACCAGACTGAAGAACAGGCCTCTGTGAGGTGGGCAGGCTGCTGCATCTGCTGTTCTCAAAATAGTGTCTTCATGGCAACATAAGTTATATAATCGTACGTCATAAATCATCATGTCCTTGAGATACACAACATAAGAGAAAGGAAAAGTATTTGGAAAGTATTCAGACCCCTTGACATTTTCCACATTTTGTTACGTTACAGCCTTATTCTAAAATTGATTAAATAGTTTTCCCCCCCCTCATCAATCCACACACAATGCCCCATAATAACAAAGTAAAAGCAGGTTTTTAGAAATGTTTGCAAATGTATTAAATATAAAACTGAAATATCACATTTACATAATTATTCAGACCCTTTACTTAGTACTTTGTTGAAGCCCCTTTGGCAGCGATTACAGCCTTGAGTATTCTTGTGTATGACGCTACAAGGTTGGCACACATGTACTTGGGTAATTTCTCCCATTCTTCTCTGCAGATCCTCTCAAGCTCTGTCAGGTTGGATGGGGAGCATCGCTGCACAGCTATTTTCAGGTATCTCCAGAGATGTTCGATCGGGTTCAAGTCCGGGCTCTGGCTGGGCCACTCAAGGACATTCAGAGACCTGTCCCAAAGCCAATCCTGTGTTGTCTTGGCTGTGTGCTTAGGGTCGTTGTCTTGTTGGAAGGTGAATCCTCACCTTCAGTCTGATTTCCTGAGCGCTCTGGAGCAGGATTTCATTAAGGATATCTCTGTACTTTGATCCGTTCATCTTTCCGTTGATCCTGACTAGTCTCCCAGTCCCTACAGCTTAAAATGCTTGATGGCACAGCATGATGCTGCCACCACCACGCTTCACTGTAGGGATGGTGCAAGGTTTCCTCCAGATGTGATGCTTGTCATTTAGGCCAAGGAGTTCAATCTTGGTTTCATCAGACCAGAGAATCTTGTTTCTCATGGTCTGAGAGTCCTTTAGGTGCCTTTTGGCAAACTCCTAGCGGGCTGTCATGTGCCTTTTACTGAGGAGTGGCTTCCATCTGGCCACTCTACCATAAAGGCCTGATTGGTGTAGTGCTGCAGAGATGGTTCTCCCATCTCCACAGAGGAACTCTGGAGCTCTTTCAGAGTGACCATAGGGTTCTTGGTCACCTCCCAGACCAAGGCACTTCTCCCCCGAATGCTCAGTTTGGCCGGGCGGCCAGCTCCTCCGTTTAAGAATGATGGAGGCCACTATGTTCTTGGGGACCTTCAATGCTGCAGAAAGAAGCTCTATGGACAAGTCCTTCGACCTAATGGCTTGGTTTTTGCTCTGACATGCACTGTCAACTGTGGGACCTTATAAAGACAGGTGTGTGCCTTTCCAAATCATGTCCAATCAATTGAATTTACCACAGGTGGACTCCAATTAAGTTGCAGAAACATCTCAAGGATGATCAATGGAAACAGGATGCACCTGAGCTCAAGTTCGAGTCTCATAGCAAAGGGTCTGAATGCTTATGTAAATAAGGTATTTCTGTTTTTTATTTTTAATACATTTTCCAAAAAATCTAAAAACCTGTTTTCTCTTTGTCATTATTGAGTATTCTGTGTAGATTGATGAGGGGGGAAAACTATGTAATACATTTTAGAATAAGGCTGCAACATAAGAAAATGTGGATAAAGTCAAGGGGTCTGAATACTTTCCGATTGCACTGATAAGACAGTATCTACAGTGCCTTTGGAAAGTATTCAGACCCCTTGAATTTTGCCATATTTTGTTATGTTACAGCCTTATTCTAAAAGGGATTAAATAAAACCATTTCCTCAGCAATCTACGTAATCGGTCATGTATTATAGTTTCATCTCTCTGTTCTCCTCTAAATCATCATTAGTTCCTTTCGCCTAATCATCATGAAATTAGATTGTCTCATATCTCATATGTTCTGTGAGAAAGTTTTATGTCTACTCTGTTCTTCACAGAGACAGACAGACACAGACAGACACACAGACACACACACGCAGACACACAGACAGAGACAGATGTGGCCTGCCATAATATACAGTCTCTGAGACATATTTTATAGAGCTGTAAAAAATACTTTCACTGAGCGACACATTAAACACATAAACCCACCACTCAGTCACTCAAAGAGCTGGTGTGTGTGTGCATGCGTGTGTGCATTTGTGTATGTGTGTGTGTGTGCTAGTAAAATCCCAGTCATCTTGTGCCTGAGTGTTGATTTTATTGCAACCCCAGTCCATAAACTAGCAGCTCTCACAGTCTCACGTCAGAACTAGACATTCATCCATGTTTCTCCAACTTGAAATGTCAAAGTTGTTCCAAATGTCACATTTCAAAGTGTTTAATGATAAGTTTAGGCATTAACTACTAATGACGTTTTGGGTTAAGGTTTGAGATAGGGTTAAAACAAAAACATCAAAAAACCAGAGCAAAACCGAAATCTACTTAAAGGTAACAGATGATTGATGTGTTCCTCGCCGGCCAGTCACTACATTCTAGCTGGCCAACCCTGCTACTTCGTGCATGTCCGTGTTGGGGTGATTATGTGTCCTAAAGGTTTGGCAGGTTTTGCTTCTATACAACGCACTGCAGTGGACCTTGTGTAGTTTTATTGACACGTGTGTGTTTGTGAGTGAACTTTTTTAATTTGTTGTTAAGCACCACATATGGTCTTTAAGTATCACTTTTCTTCTTTGCAGTATTCCTAGAACAACAGATCCCTAGAAAGCAGTCTTCATTTGCTGGAAATTATCTGAAAGTGCAACAAGAAGTGCTTGCTAGGTAAAGCCTGAGAAGGGACAATATCTACTTGGAAAGCGAGTCACTAGGTATTTAAAGGGGCAATCTGCAGTTGCTACATTCATTTATGGAATTATAAATTAATGATATGTACTCTTTTGATTTTTGACGAATATCTCATAAATGCCTCATGAGCTTAGTTCAGCTGTCGTACCACATCAGAACCCAAAAGATCTTGCCTATGCCATTCTGTACCACCACTCATTCATATATCTTTATGTACATATTCTTTATCCCTTTACACTTGTGTGTATAAGGTAGTAGTTGTGGAATTGTTAGGTTAGATTACTTGTTGGTTATTACTGCATTGTCGGAACTAGAAGCACAAGCATTTCGCTACACTCGCATTAGCATCTGCTAACCATGTGTATGTGACAAATAAAAATTTATTTTATTTTATTTGAAATATAAGCTTGTTTTACTCCATTGTTTGTAAACAAAGTAAATGTAAAGAAACAGTGTATAGCATCAAAACATTGTTCTATGAATCTGAGAGTAGTAAAAAATTTTCCTGCCCAATCCCTCAGCTTTTTACCGAAATAGTGGCAGGGACAATGCTTTAATAATGCAGACTTCCCTTTTAATGCACCACAATGTTAAACATATGAGACAGATAGGGAGATGGAGAGAGAGAGAGAGAAATAGATGGAAAGAGAGAGAGAGAGAAATAGATGGAAAGAGAGAGAGAGAGAGAGAGAAATAGATGGAATGAGAGAGAGAGAGAAATAGATGGAATGAGAGAGAGAGAAGTAGAGAGAGAGAGAGAGAGAGAGAGAGAGAGAGAGAGAGAGAGAGAAAGAGAGAGAGAGAGAGAGAGATATGGGGAGACAAGGTAGCAAGGATGTTGTTCACGGAGCAGAGATGAATGATCGTGAGAGAGAGAGAGCCTGCGTGTGTTTGCGTGTGTTTGCGTGTGTGAGTGCATGCGTCACCTTCTGCCAAATCGTTTGGAATGTGACTGGTCTCTCACCTAACCGGGCCACTCAACGCTAAACTGCCAACCTCTAGCCCCCTCGTGTACACACACACACCACATACACACACACACACACCACACACCACATACACACACACCACACGAACACTTCCATCCACCCAACGCAGACATCTGGCTTCAGACAACTCTGACAATGTACAAACGTTGTCATTTTTATATGCAGGCCCAAAACATTACACAAAATGCAGGTAATTTGGTAAATTGTTGTATTATTTTTAACACTGTAATTAGCCTTAATTGTAAGCCGGCTTGTGAGGTAAAGAAGGCTGAGACATTCCACTGGTTATTATGGTTTCAGCAGGCCTGGTGTGGGATTTCAGAAGCTATGCCTATGTCACAACATAGGCACACTGAATCACTCATCAAAATACATACACACACACACACTTAATGGAGACGTTCTTTTGTGTGAATTAGGTAGTTGTTGTAGAATTGTTAGATTACTTGTTGATATTGCTGCACTGCCTGAACTAGAAGCACAAGCATTTCGCTACACTCGCAATAACATCTGCTAACCACGTGTATGTGACCAATAAATTAGATTTGATTTGATTCTGTTGCCAGAAGGAGAGAATCTGGCCACCCCTGTCATTCGTTCCTCAATGGAACGTTCCATGTGTTCCATGTGCGCTAACCCCCAACATTACCCTGCCTTGTGATGGATAGTGGAAAATTAGGACTGGGTGAACATACCTCCACTGACTGGGTCAATATACCTCCACTGACTGGGTCAATATACCTCCACTGACTGGGTCAATATACCTCCACTGACTGGGTCAATATACCTCCACTGACTGGGTCAATATACCTCCACTGACTGGGTCAATATACCTCCACTGACTGGGTCAATATACCTCCACTGACTGGGTCAATATACCTCCACTGACTGGGTCAATATACCTCCACTGACTGGGTCAATATACCTCCACTGACTGGGTCAATATACCTCCACTGACGGGGTCAACATACCTCCACTGACGGAGTCAATATACCTCCACTGACTGGGTCAATATACCTCCACTGACTGGGTCAATATACCTCCACTGACTGGGTCAATATACCTCCACTGACTGGGTCAATATACCTCCACTGACTGGGTCAATATACCTCCACTGACGGAGTCAATATACCTCCACTGACTGGGTCAATATACCTCCACTGACTAGGTGAATATACCTCCACTGACTGAGTCAATATACCTCCACTGACTGGGTCAATATACCTCCACTGAATGGGTCAATATACCTCCACTGACTGGGTCAATATACCTCCACTGACTGGGTCAATATACCTCCACTGACTGGGTCAATATACCTCCACTGACTGGATCAATATACCTCCACTGACTGGGTCAATATACCTCCACTGACTGGGTGAATATACCTCCACTGACTGGGTGAATATACCTCCACTGACTGGGTGAATATACCTCCACTGACTGGGTGAATATACCTCCACTGACTGGGTCAATATACCTCCACTGACTGGGTCAATATACCTCCACTGACTGGGTCAATATACCTCCACTGACTGGGTCATTATACCTCCACTGACTGGGTCAATATACCTCCACTGACTGGGTCAATATACCTCCACTGACTGGGTCAATATACCTCCACTGACTGGGTCAATATACCTCCACTGACTGGGTCAATATACCTCCACTGACTGGGTCATTATACCTCCACTGACTGGGTCAATATACCTCCACTGACTGGGTCAATATACCTCCACTGACTGGGTCAATATACCTCCACTGACTGGGTCAATATACCTCCACTGACTGGGTCAATATACCTCCACTGACTGGGTCAATATACCTCCACTGACTGGGTCAATATACCTCCACTGACTGGGTCAATATACCTCCACTGACTGGGTCAATATACCTCCACTGACTGGGTCAATATACCTCCACTGACTGGGTCAATATACCTCCACTGACTGGGTCAATATACCTCCACTGACGGGGTCAACATACCTCCACTGACGGAGTCAATATACCTCCACTGACTGGGTCAATATACCTCCACTGACTGGGTCAATATACCTCCACTGACTGGGTCAATATACCTCCACTGACTGGGTCAATATACCTCCACTGACTGGGTCAATATACCTCCACTGACGGAGTCAATATACCTCCACTGACTGGGTCAATATACCTCCACTGACTAGGTGAATATACCTCCACTGACTGGGTCAATATACCTCCACTGACTGGGTCAATATACCTCCACTGAATGGGTCAATATACCTCCACTGACTGGGTCAATATACCTCCACTGACTGGGTCAATATACCTCCACTGACTGGGTCAATATACCTCCACTGACTGGATCAATATACCTCCACTGACTGGGTCAATATACCTCCACTGACTGGGTGAATATACCTCCACTGACTGGGTGAATATACCTCCACTGACTGGGTGAATATACCTCCACTGACTGGGTGAATATACCTCCACTGACTGGGTGAATATACCTCCACTGACTGGGTCAATATACCTCCACTGACTGGGTCAATATACCTCCACTGACTGGGTCATTATACCTCCACTGACTGGGTCAATATACCTCCACTGACTGGGTCAATATACCTCCACTGACTGGGTCAATATACCTCCACTGACTGGGTCAATATACCTCCACTGACTGGGTCAATATACCTCCACTGACTGGGTCATTATACCTCCACTGACTGGGTCAATATACCTCCACTGACTGGGTCAATATACCTCCACTGACTGGGTCAATATACCTCCACTGACTGGGTCAATATACCTCCACTGACTGGGTCAATATACCTCCACTGACTGGGTCAATATACCTCCACTGACTGGGTCAATATACCTCCACTGACTGGGTCAATATACCTCCACTGACTGGGTCAATATACCTCCACTGACTGGGTCAATATACCTCCACTGACTGGGTCAATATACCTCCACTGACTGGGTCAATATACCTCCACTGACGGGGTCAACATACCTCCACTGACGGAGTCAATATACCTCCACTGACTGGGTCAATATACCTCCACTGACTGGGTCAATATACCTCCACTGACTGGGTCAATATACCTCCACTGACTGGGTCAATATACCTCCACTGACTGGGTCAATATACCTCCACTGACGGAGTCAATATACCTCCACTGACTGGGTCAATATACCTCCACTGACTAGGTGAATATACCTCCACTGACTGGGTCAATATACCTCCACTGACTGGGTCAATATACCTCCACTGAATGGGTCAATATACCTCCACTGACTGGGTCAATATACCTCCACTGACTGGGTCAATATACCTCCACTGACTGGGTCAATATACCTCCACTGACTGGATCAATATACCTCCACTGACTGGGTCAATATACCTCCACTGACTGGGTGAATATACCTCCACTGACTGGGTGAATATACCTCCACTGACTGGGTGAATATACCTCCACTGACTGGGTGAATATACCTCCACTGACTGGGTCAATATACCTCCACTGACTGGGTCAATATACCTCCACTGACTGGGTCAATATACCTCCACTGACTGGGTCATTATACCTCCACTGACTGGGTCAATATACCTCCACTGACTGGGTCAATATACCTCCACTGACTGGGTCAATATACCTCCACTGACTGGGTCAATATACAGTGGGGAGAACAAGTATTTGATACACTGTCAATTTTGCAGGTTTTCCTACTTACAAAGCATGTAGAGGTCTGTACTTTTTATCATAGGTACACTTCAACTGTGAGAGATGGAATCTAAAACAAAAATCCAGAAAATCACATTGTATGATTTTTAAGTAATTAATTTGCATTTTATTGCATGACATAAGTATTTGATCACCTACCAACCAGTAAGAATTCCGGCTCTCACAGACCTGTTAGTTTTTCTTTGAGAAGCCCTCCTGTTCTCCACTCATTACCTGTATTAACTCCACCTGTTTGAACTCGTTACCTGTATAAAAGACACCTGTCCACACACTCAATCAAACAGACGCCAACCTCTCCACAATGGCCAAGACCAGAGAGCTGTGTAAGGACATCAGGGATAAAATTGTAGACCTGCACAAGGCTGGGATGGGCTACAGGACAATAGAAAAACAGCTTGGTGAGAAGGCAACAACTGTTGGCGCAATTATTAGAAAATGGAAGACGTTCAAGATGACGGTCAATCACCCTCGGTCTGGGGCTCCATGCAAGATCTCACCTCGTGGGGCATCAATGATCATGAAGAAGGTGAGGGATCAGCCCAGAACTACACGGCAGGACCTGGTCAATGACCTGAAGAGAGCTGGGACCACAATCTCAAAGAAAACCATTAGTAACACACCACGCCGTCATGGATTAAAATCCTGCAGTGCACGCAAGGTCCCCCTGCTCAAGCCAGTGCATGTCCAGGCCCGTCTGAAGTTTGCCAATGACCATCTGGATGATCCAGAGGAGGAATGGGAGAAGGTCATGTGGTCTGATGAGACAAAAATAGAGCTTTTTGGTCTAAACTCCACTCGCCGTGTTTGGAGGAAGAAGAAGGATGAGTACAACCCCAAGAACACCATCCCAACCGTGAAGCATGGAGGTGGAAACATCATTCTTTGGGGATGCTTTTCTGCAAAGGGGACAGGACGACTGCACTGTATTGAGGGAAGGATGGATTTGGCCATGTATCGCGAGATCTTGGCCAACAACCTCCTTCCCTCAGTAAGAGCATTGAAGATGGGTCGTGGCTGGGTCTTCCAGCATGACAACGACCCGAAACACACAGCCAGGGCAACTAAGGAGTGGCTCCGTAAGAAGCATTTCAAGGTCCTGGAGTGGCCTAGACAGTCTCCAGACCTGAACCCAATAGAAAATCTTTGGAGGGAGCTGAAAGTCCGTATTGCCCAGCGACAGCCCCGAAACCTGAAGGATCTGGAGAAGGTCTGTATGGAGGAGTGGGCCAAAATCCCTGCTGCAGTGTGTGCAAACCTGGTCAAGAACTACAGGAAACGTATGAACTCTGTAATTGCAAACAAAGGTTTCTGTACCAAATATTAAGTTCTGCTTTTCTGATGTATCAAATACTTATGTCATGCAATAAAATGCAAATTAAATACTTAAAAATTATACAATGTGATTTTCTGGATTTTTGTTTTAGATTCTGTCTCTCACAGTTGAAGTGTACCTATGATAAAAATGACAGACCTCTACATGCTTTGTAAGTAGGAAAACCTGCAAAATCGGCGGTGTATCAAATACTTGTTCTCCCCACTGTACCTCCACTGACTGGGTCAATATACCTCCACTGACTGGGTCATTATACCTCCACTGACTGGGTCAATATACCTCCACTGACTGGGTCAATATACCTCCACTGACTGGGTCAATATACCTCCACTGACTGGGTCAATATACCTCCACTGACTGGGTCAATATACCTCCACTGACTGGGTCAATATACCTCCACTGACTGGGCCAATATACCTCCACTGACTGGGTCAATATACCTCCACTGACTGGGTCAATATACCTCCACTGACTGTGTCAATATACCTCCACTGACTGTGTCAATATACCTCCACTGACTGGGTCAATATACCTCCACTGACTGGGTCAATATACCTCCACTGACTGGGTCAATATACCTCCACTGACTGGGTCAATATACCTCCACTGACTGGGTGAATATACCTCCACTGACTGGGTGAATATACCTCCACTGACTGGGTCAATATACCTCCACTGACGGAGTCAATATACCTCCACTGACTGGGTGAATATACCTCCACTGACTGGGTCAATATACCTCCACTGACTGGGTCAATATACCTCCACTGACTGGGTCAATATACCTCCACTGACTGGGTCAATATACCTCCACTGACTGGGTCAATATACCTCCACTGACTGGGTCAATATACCTCCACTGACTGGGTCAATATACCTCCACTGACTGGGTCAATATACCTCCACTGACTGGGTCAATATACCTCCACTGACTGGGTCAATATACCTCCACTGACTGGGTCAATATACCTCCACTGACTGGGTCAATATACCTCCACTGACTGGGTCAATATACCTCCACTGACGGGGTCAACATACCTCCACTGACGGAGTCAATATACCTCCACTGACTGGGTCAATATACCTCCACTGACTGGGTCAATATACCTCCACTGACTGGGTCAATATACCTCCACTGACTGGGTCAATATACCTCCACTGACTGGGTCAATATACCTCCACTGACGGAGTCAATATACCTCCACTGACTGGGTCAATATACCTCCACTGACTAGGTGAATATACCTCCACTGACTGGGTCAATATACCTCCACTGACTGGGTCAATATACCTCCACTGAATGGGTCAATATACCTCCACTGACTGGGTCAATATACCTCCACTGACTGGGTCAATATACCTCCACTGACTGGGTCAATATACCTCCACTGACTGGGTCAATATACCTCCACTGACTGGGTCAATATACCTCCACTGACTGGGTCAATATACCTCCACTGAATGGGTCAATATACCTCCACTGACTGGGTCAATATACCTCCACTGACTGGGTCAATATACCTCCACTGACTGGGTCAATATACCTCCACTGACTGGATCAATATACCTCCACTGACTGGGTCAAAATACCTCCACTGACTGGGTGAATATACCTCCACTGACTGCGTGAATATACCTCCACTGACTGGGTGAATATACCTCCACTGACTGGGTGAATATACCTCCACTGACTGGGTCAATATACCTCCACTGACTGGGTCAATATACCTCCACTGACTGGGTCAATATACCTCCACTGACTGGGTCAATATACCTCCACTGACTGGGTCATTATACCTCCACTGACTGGGTCAATATACCTCCACTGACTGGGTCAATATACCTCCACTGACTGGGTCAATATACCTCCACTGACTGGGTCAATATACCTCCACTGACTGGGTCAATATACCTCCACTGACTGGGTCATTATACCTCCACTGACTGGGTCAATATACCTCCACTGACTGGGTCAATATACCTCCACTGACTGGGTCAATATACCTCCACTGACGGGGTCAACATACCTCCACTGACGGAGTCAATATACCTCCACTGACTGGGTCAATATACCTCCACTGACTGGGTCAATATACCTCCACTGACTGGGTCAATATACCTCCACTGACTGGGTCAATATACCTCCACTGACTGGGTCAATATACCTCCACTGACTGGGTCAATATACCTCCACTGACTGGGTCAATATACCTCCACTGACTGGGTCAATATACCTCCACTGACTGGGTCAATATACCTCCACTGACGGAGTCAATATACCTCCACTGACTGGGTCAATATACCTCCACTGACTAGGTGAATATACCTCCACTGACTGGGTCAATATACCTCCACTGACTGGGTCAATATACCTCCACTGAATGGGTCAATATACCTCCACTGACTGGGTCAATATACCTCCACTGACTGGGTCAATATACCTCCACTGACTGGGTCAATATACCTCCACTGACTGGATCAATATACCTCCACTGACTGGGTCAATATACCTCCACTGACTGGGTGAATATACCTCCACTGACTGGGTGAATATACCTCCACTGACTGGGTGAATATACCTCCACTGACTGGGTGAATATACCTCCACTGACTGGGTCAATATACCTCCACTGACTGGGTCAATATACCTCCACTGACTGGGTCAATATACCTCCACTGACTGGGTCATTATACCTCCACTGACTGGGTCAATATACCTCCACTGACTGGGTCAATATACCTCCACTGACTGGGTCAATATACCTCCACTGACTGGGTCAATATACCTCCACTGACTGGGTCAATATACCTCCACTGACTGGGTCATTATACCTCCACTGACTGGGTCAATATACCTCCACTGACTGGGTCAATATACCTCCACTGACTGGGTCAATATACCTCCACTGACTGGGTCAATATACCTCCACTGACTGGGTCAATATACCTCCACTGACTGGGTCAATATACCTCCACTGACTGGGTCAATATACCTCCACTGACTGTGTCAATATACCTCCACTGACTGTGTCAATATACCTCCACTGACTGGGTCAATATACCTCCACTGACTGGGTCAATATACCTCCACTGACTGGGTCAATATACCTCCACTGACTGGGTCAATATACCTCCACTGACTGGGTGAATATACCTCCACTGACTGGGTGAATATACCTCCACTGACTGGGTCAATATACCTCCACTGACGGAGTCAATATACCTCCACTGACGGAGTCAATATACCTCCACTGACTGGGTGAATATACCTCCACTGACTGGGTCAATATACCTCCACTGACTGGGTCAATATACCTCCACTGACTGGGTCAATATACCTCCACTGACTGGGTCAATATACCTCCACTGACTGGGTCAATATACCTCCACTGACTGGGTCAATATACCTCCACTGACTGGATCAATATACCTCCACTGACTGGGTCAATATACCTCCACTGACTGGGTGAATATACCTCCACTGACTGGGTGAATATACCTCCACTGACTGGGTGAATATACCTCCACTGACTGGGTGAATATACCTCCACTGACTGGGTCAATATACCTCCACTGACTGGGTCAATATACCTCCACTGACTGGGTCAATATACCTCCACTGACTGGGTCATTATACCTCCACTGACTGGGTCAATATACCTCCACTGACTGGGTCAATATACCTCCACTGACTGGGTCAATATACCTCCACTGACTGGGTCAATATACCTCCACTGACTGGGTCAATATACCTCCACTGACTGGGTCATTATACCTCCACTGACTGGGTCAATATACCTCCACTGACTGGGTCAATATACCTCCACTGACTGGGTCAATATACCTCCACTGACTGGGTCAATATACCTCCACTGACTGGGTCAATATACCTCCACTGACTGGGTCAATATACCTCCACTGACTGGGTCAATATACCTCCACTGACTGTGTCAATATACCTCCACTGACTGTGTCAATATACCTCCACTGACTGGGTCAATATACCTCCACTGACTGGGTCAATATACCTCCACTGACTCGGTCAATATACCTCCACTGACTGGGTCAATATACCTCCACTGACTGGGTGAATATACCTCCACTGACTGGGTGAATATACCTCCACTGACTGGGTCAATATACCTCCACTGACGGAGTCAATATACCTCCACTGACGGAGTCAATATACCTCCACTGACTGGGTGAATATACCTCCACTGACTGGGTCAATATACCTCCACTGACTGGGTCAATATACCTCCACTGACTGGGTCAATATACCTCCACTGACTGGGTCAATATACCTCCACTGACTGGGTCAATATACCTCCACTGACTGGGTCAATATACCTCCACTGACTGGGTCAATATACCTCCACTGACTGGGTCAATATACCTCCACTGACTGGGTCAATATACCTCCACTGAATGGGTCAATATACCTCCACTGACTGGGTCAATATACCTCCACTGACTGGGTCAATATACCTCCACTGACTGGGTCAATATACCTCCACTGACTGGATCAATATACCTCCACTGACTGGGTCAATATACCTCCACTGACTGGGTGAATATACCTCCACTGACTGGGTGAATATACCTCCACTGACTGGGTGAATATACCTCCACTGACTGGGTGAATATACCTCCACTGACTGGGTGAATATACCTCCACTGACTGGGTCAATATACCTCCACTGACTGGGTCAATATACCTCCACTGACTGGGTCATTATACCTCCACTGACTGGGTCAATATACCTCCACTGACTGGGTCAATATACCTCCACTGACTGGGTCAATATACCTCCACTGACTGGGTCAATATACCTCCACTGACTGGGTCAATATACCTCCACTGACTGGGTCATTATACCTCCACTGACTGGGTCAATATACCTCCACTGACTGGGTCAATATACCTCCACTGACTGGGTCAATATACCTCCACTGACTGGGTCAATATACCTCCACTGACTGGGTCAATATACCTCCACTGACTGGGTCAATATACCTCCACTGACTGGGTCAATATACCTCCACTGACTGTGTCAATATACCTCCACTGACTGTGTCAATATACCTCCACTGACTGGGTCAATATACCTCCACTGACTGGGTCAATATACCTCCACTGACTGGGTCAATATACCTCCACTGACTGGGTCAATATACCTCCACTGACTGGGTGAATATACCTCCACTGACTGGGTGAATATACCTCCACTGACTGGGTCAATATACCTCCACTGACGGAGTCAATATACCTCCACTGACGGAGTCAATATACCTCCAATGACTGGGTGAATATACCTCCACTGACTGGGTCAATATACCTCCACTGACTGGGTCAATATACCTCCACTGACTGGGTCAATATACCTCCACTGACTGGGTCAATATACCTCCACTGACTGGGTCAATATACCTCCACTGACTGGGTCAATATACCTCCACTGACTGGGTCAATATACCTCCACTGACTGGGTCAATATACCTCCACTGACTGGGTCAATATACCTCCACTGACTGGGTCAATATACCTCCACTGACTGGGTCAATATACCTCCACTGACTGGGTCAATATACCTCCACTGACGGGGTCAACATACCTCCACTGACGGAGTCAATATACCTCCACTGACTGGGTCAATATACCTCCACTGACTGGGTCAATATACCTCCACTGACTGGGTCAATATACCTCCACTGACTGGGTCAATATACCTCCACTGACTGGGTCAATATACCTCCACTGACGGAGTCAATATACCTCCACTGACTGGGTCAATATACCTCCACTGACTAGGTGAATATACCTCCACTGACTGGGTCAATATACCTCCACTGACTGGGTCAATATACCTCCACTGAATGGGTCAATATACCTCCACTGACTGGGTCAATATACCTCCACTGACTGGGTCAATATACCTCCACTGACTGGGTCAATATACCTCCACTGACTGGGTCAATATACCTCCACTGACTGGGTCAATATACCTCCACTGAATGGGTCAATATACCTCCACTGACTGGGTCAATATACCTCCACTGACTGGGTCAATATACCTCCACTGACTGGGTCAATATACCTCCACTGACTGGATCAATATACCTCCACTGACTGGGTCAATATACCTCCACTGACTGGGTGAATATACCTCCACTGACTGCGTGAATATACCTCCACTGACTGGGTGAATATACCTCCACTGACTGGGTGAATATACCTCCACTGACTGGGTGAATATACCTCCACTGACTGGGTCAATATACCTCCACTGACTGGGTCAATATACCTCCACTGACTGGGTCATTATACCTCCACTGACTGGGTCAATATACCTCCACTGACTGGGTCAATATACCTCCACTGACTGGGTCAATATACCTCCACTGACTGGGTCAATATACCTCCACTGACTGGGTCAATATACCTCCACTGACTGGGTCATTATACCTCCACTGACTGGGTCAATATACCTCCACTGACTGGGTCAATATACCTCCACTGACTGGGTCAATATACCTCCACTGACTGGGTCAATATACCTCCACTGACTGGGTCAATATACCTCCACTGACTGAGTCAATATACCTCCACTGACTGGGTCAATATACCTCCACTGACTGGGTCAATATACCTCCACTGACTGGGTCAATATACCTCCACTGACTGGGTCAATATACCTCCACTGACTGGGTCAATATACCTCCACTGACTGGGTCAATATACCTCCACTGACTGGGTCAATATACCTCCACTGACTGGGTCAATATACCTCCACTGACTGGGTCAATATACCTCCACTGACTGGGTCAATATACCTCCACTGACGGGGTCAACATACCTCCACTGACGGAGTCAATATACCTCCACTGACTGGGTCAATATACCTCCACTGACTGGGTCAATATACCTCCACTGACTGGGTGAATATACCTCCACTGACTGGGTCAATATACCTCCACTGACTGGGTCAATATACCTCCACTGACTGGGTCAATATACCTCCACTGACTGGGTCAATATACCTCCACTGACTGGGTCAATATACCTCCACTGACTGGGTCAATATACCTCCACTGACTGGGTCAATATACCTCCACTGACTGGGTCAATATACCTCCACTGACTGGGTCAATATACCTCCACTGACTGGGTCAATATACCTCCACTGACTGGGTCAATATACCTCCACTGACTGGATCAATATACCTCCACTGACTGGGTCAATATACCTCCACTGACTGGGTCAATATACCTCCACTGACTGGGTGAATATACCTCCACTGACTGGGTGAATATACCTCCACTGACTGGGTGAATATACCTCCACTGACTGGGTCAATATACCTCCACTGACTGGGTCAATATACCTCCACTGACTGGGTCAATATACCTCCACTGACTGGGTCATTATACCTCCACTGACTGGGTCAATATACCTCCACTGACTGGGTCAATATACCTCCACTGACTGGGTCAATATACCTCCACTGACTGGGTCAATATACCTCCACTGACTGGGTCAATATATCTCCACTGACTGGGTCATTATACCTCCACTGACTGGGTCAATATACCTCCACTGACTGGGTCAATATACCTCCACTGACTGGGTCAATATACCTCCACTGACTGGGTCAATATACCTCCACTGACTGGGTCAATATACCTCCACTGACTGGGTCAATATACCTCCACTGACTGGGTCAATATACCTCCACTGACTGGGTCAATATACCTCCACTGACTGGGTCAATATACCTCCACTGACTGTGTCAATATACCTCCACTGACTGTGTCAATATACCTCCACTGACTGGGTCAATATACCTCCACTGACTGGGTCAATATACCTCCACTGACTGGGTCAATATACCTCCACTGACTGGGTCAATATACCTCCACTGACTGGGTGAATATACCTCCACTGACTGGGTGAATATACCTCCACTGACTGGGTCAATATACCTCCACTGACGGAGTCAATATACCTCCACTGACTGGGTGAATATACCTCCACTGACTGGGTCAATATACCTCCACTGACTGGGTCAATATACCTCCACTGACTGGGTCAATATACCTCCACTGACTGGGTCAATATACCTCCACTGACTGGGTCAATATACCTCCACTGACTGGGTCAATATACCTCCACTGACTGGGTCAATATACCTCCACTGACTGGGTCAATATACCTCCACTGACTGGGTCAATATACCTCCACTGACTGGGTCAATATACCTCCACTGACTGGGTCAATATACCTCCACTGACTGGGTCAATATACCTCCACTGACTGGGTGAATATACCTCCACTGACTGGGTCAATATACCTCCAATGACTGGGTCAATATACCTTCACTGACTGGGTCAATATACCTCCACTGACTGGGTGAATATACCTCCACTGACTGGGTCAATATACCTCCACTGACTGGGTGAATATACCTCCACTGACTGGGTCAATATACCTCCACTGACTGGGTCAATATACCTCCACTGACTGGGTCAATATACCTCCACTGACTGGGTCAATATACCTCCACTGACTGGGTCAATATACCTCCACTGACTGGGTCAATATACCTCCACTGACTGGGTCAATATACCTCCACTGACTGGGTGAATATACCTCCACTGACTGGGTCAATATACCTCCACTGACTGGGTCAATATACCTCCACTGACTGGGTCAATATACCTCCACTGACTGGGTCAATATACCTCCACTGACTGGGTCAATATACCTCCACTGACTGGGTCAATATACCTCCACTGACTGGGTCAATATACCTCCACTGACTGGGTCAATATACCTCCACTGACTGGGTCAATATACCTCCACTGACTGGGTCAATATACCTCCACTGACTGGGTCAATATACCTCCACTGACTGGGTGAATATACCTCCACTGACTGGGTCAATATACCTCCAATGACTGGGTCAATATACCTTCACTGACTGGGTCAATATACCTCCACTGACTGGGTGAATATACCTCCACTGACTGGGTCAATATACCTCCACTGACTGGGTCAATATACCTCCACTGACTGGGTCAATATACCTCCACTGACTGGGTCAATATACCTCCACTGACTGGGTCAATATACCTCCACTGACTGGGTCAATATACCTCCACTGACTGGGTCAATATACCTCCACTGACTGGGTGAATATACCTCCACTGACTGGGTCAATATACCTCCACTGACTGGGTCAATATACCTCCACTGACTGGGTCAATATACCTCCACTGACTGGGTGAATATACCTCCACTGACTGGGTCAATATACACTGTACAGTGCATTCGGAAGGTATTCAGACCCCTTGAGTTTTTCCACAATTTTTATGTTACAGGCTTATTCTAAAATGTATTAAATTAATGTTTTACCTCATCAATCTACACACAATACCCCATAATGACAAAGTGAAAACAGGTTTTTACATTTTATCAAATGTATTAAATAAAAAATAAAAAATATACCTTTGCATAAGCATTCAGACCCTTTGCTATGAGACTCCAAATTGAGCTCAATCCTGTTTCCATTGATCATCCTTGAGATGTTTCTATAACTTGATTGGAGTCCACCTGTGGTAAATTCAACTGATTGTACATGATTTGGAAAGGCACACACCTGTCTATATAAGGTCCCACAGTTGTCAGAGTAAAAACCAAGCCATGAGGTCAAAGGAATTGTCCGTAGAGCTCTGAGACAGGATTGTTTCAAGGCACAGATCTGGGGAAGAATACCAAAGCATTTCTGCAGCATTGAAAGTCCCCAAGAACACAGTGGCCTCCATCATTCTTAAATGTAAGAAATTTGGGACCACAAAGACTCTTCCTAGAGCTGGCCACCCGGCCAAACTGAGCAATCGGGGGAGAAGGGCCTTGGTCAGAGAGGTGACCAAGATCCCGATGGCCACTCTGACAGAGCTCCAGAGTTCTTCTGTGGAGATGGGAGAACCTTCCAGAAGGACAACCATCTCTGCAGCACTCCATCAATCAAGTCACTCCTCAGTAAAAGGCACATGACAGTCCACTTGGAGTTTGCCAAAAGGCACCTAAAGGACTCTCAGACCATGAGGAACAAGATTCTCTGGTCTGATGAAACCACGATTGAAATCTTTGGCCTGAATGCCAAGCGTGACATCTGGAGGAAACCTTGCACCATCCCTACAGTGAAGCATGGTGGTAGCAGCATCATGTTTTGGGGATGTTTCTCAGCAGCAGGGACTGGGAGACTAGTCAGGATCGAGGGAATGATGAACGGAGCAAAGTACAGAGAGATCCTTAATGAAAACCTGCTCCAGAGCACTCAGGACCTCGACAGGGGTGAAGGTTCACATACCAACAGGACAAAGACCCTAAGCAGACAGGCAAGACAACACAGGAGTGGCTTTGGACAAGTCTCTGAATGTCCTTGAGTGGCCCAGCCAGAGCCCGGGACTTGAACTCGATTGAACACCTCTGGAGAGTCCTGAAAATAGCTGTGCAAATCAAATCAAAGTTGATTTGTCACGTGCGCTGAATTCAACAGTGAAATGCTTATTTACAGGCTCTAACCAATAGTGCCAAAAAGGTATTAGGTGAACAATAGGTAGATAAAGAAATAAAACAACATTAAAAAGACAGGCTACATACAGTAGCAAGGCTATAAAAGTAGCGAGGCTACATACAGACACTGGTTAGTCAGGCTGATTGAGGTAGTATGTACATGTGGATATGGTTAAAGGGACAATGCCACCAGCATACCACCCTGCATCCCACTGCTGGCTTGCTTCTGAAGTTAAGCAGGGTTGGTCCTGGTCAGTCCCTGGATGGGAGACCAGATGCTGCTGGAAGTGGTGTTGGAGGGCCAGTAGGAGGCACTTTTTCCTCTGGTCTAAAAAATATCCCAATGCCCCAGGCCAGTGATTGGGGACATTGTCGTGTGTAGGGTGTTGTCTTTTGGGTGGGATGTTAAACGGGTGTCCTGACTCTCTGAGGTCATTAAAGATCCCATGGCACTTATCGTAGGGTGGGGTGGGGGGGTGTTAACCCCTGGCTAAATTCCCAAGCTGTCCCTCATACTAAATTCCCAAGCTGTCCCTCATACCATCACGGTCCCCTAATCATCCCCAGCATCCAATTGGCTCATTCATCCCCCTCCTCTCCCCTGTAACTATTCCCCAGGTTGTTGCTGAAAATGAGAACGTGTTCTCAGTCAACTTACCTGATAAAATAACGGTAAAAAATATATAGATAGCCCGGTTAGGCAATGTGCTGGAGCACTGGTTGGTCGGCCCAATTGAGGTAGTATGTACATGAATGTAAAGTTAAAGTGGCTATGCATATATGATAAACAGAGAGTAGCAGCAGCGTAAAAGGGTGGGTGGGGGGGGGGGGAACACAATGCAAATAGTCCGGGTATCCATTGAGTACCTGTTCAGGAGTATTTTGGCTTGGGGGTAAAAACTGTTGAGAAGCCTTTTTGTCCTAGACTTGGCACTCCGCTACCGCTTGCCATGCAGTAGTAGAGAGAACAGTCTATGACTGGGGTGGCTGGGGTCTTTGACAATTTTTAGGGCCTTCCTTTGACACTGCCTGGTGTAGAGGTCCTGGATGGCAGGCAGCTTAGCCCCAGTGATGTACTGGGCCGTACGCGCTACCCTCTGTAGTGCCTTGCGATCAGAGGCCAATTGCCGTACCAGGCAGTGATGCAACCAGTCAGGATGCGCTCGATGGTGCAGCTGTAGAACCTTTTGAGGATCTCAGGACCCATGCCAAATCTTTTTAGTTTCAGCGACACTACCCATCTAACCTGACGGAGCTTGAGAGGATCTGCAGAGAAGAATGGGATAAGCTTGTAGGGTCATACACAAGAAGACTCAAGGCTGTAATTGCTGCCAAAGGTGCTTCAACAAAGTACTGAGTAAAGGGTCTGAATATTTATGTAAATGTGATATTTCAGTTTTTTATTTGTATTGCCTTTGGTAATATGTAAAAAAATAAAAAAATAAATTGCTTTGTCATTGTGGAGTATTGTGTTTATATTGATAAGAAAACAATCTAATACATTTTAGAATAAGGCTGTAACATAACAAAATGTGGAAAAAGTCAAGGGGTCTGAATACTTTCCGAATGCACTGTATATGCAACAGTATGTGGACTTCAAATGAGTGGATTCGGCTATTTCAGCCACATCCGTTGCTGACAGGTCTATAAAATTGAGCACACAGCCATGCAATCTCCATAGACAAACATTGTCAGTAGAATGGCCTTACTGAAGAGCTCAGTGACTTTCAACATTGCACCAACATAGGATGCCACCTTTCCAACAAGTGAGTTCATAAAATTTCTGCCCTGCTAGAGCTGCCCCGGTCAACTGTAAGCACTGTTATTTTGAAGTGGAAACGTCTAGGAGCAACAACGGCTCAGCCACGAAGTGGTAGGCCACACAAGTTCACAGAACGAAACCACCGATTGCTGAAGCACGTAGAGCAGGGGTGTCAAACTCATTCCACGGAGGGCCTAGTGTCTGCAGGTTTTTGGTTTTTCCTTTCAATAAAGCCCTAGACAACCAGGTGTGGGGAGTTCCTAACTAATTAGTGATGTTAATTCATCAATCAAGTACAAGGGAGGAGCGAAAACCCGCAGACACTCGGCCCTCCGTGGAATGAGTTTGACACCTGTGACGTAGAGCGTACAAATTGTCTGTCCCTCGGTTGCAACACTCACTACCGAGTTCCAAACTGCCTCTGGAACCAACGTCAGCACAGAAACTGTTCGTTTGGAACTTCATGAAATGGGTTTCCATGGCCGAGCAGCCATACACAAGCCTAAGATCACCATGCGCAATGTCAAGCATCGGGTGGAGTGGTGTAAGGCCCGCCGCTATTGGACTCTGGAGCAGTGGAAACACATTCTCTGGAGTGATGAATCACGCTTCACCATCTGGCAGTCCGACGGATAAATCTGGGTTTGGCGGATTCTGGAAGAATGCTACCTGCTCCAACGCATAGTGCCAACTGTACATTTTGGTGGAGGAGTAATAATGGTCTGGGGCTGTTTTTCATGGTTCGGGCTAGGCCCCTTTGTTCCAGTGAAGGGAAATCTTAACGCTACAGCGTACAGTGACATTCTAGATGATTCTGTGCTTCCAACTTGGTGGCAACAGTTTATGGAAGGCCCTTTCCTGTTTCAGCATGGCAATGCCCCCGTGCACAAAGCGAGGTCCATACAGAAATGGTTTGTCGAGATCGGTGTGGCAGAACTTGACTGGCCTGCACAGAGCCTTACCTCAACCCCATCGAACGCCTTTGGGATGAATTGGAATGCCGACTGGAGGCTGTTAGGAGGTGGTGGTGGAGGTGGTGGGGTAGGAAATGGTGGTGGAGATGGTAGTGGTGGTGGGGTAGGAGTTGAGTTGGTGGTGGGGTAGGAGTTGGTGGTGGGGTCGGAGGTGGTGGTGGTGGATGTGGTAATGGTGGTGGGGTAGGAGATGGTGGTGGTGGAGGTGGTAGTGGTGGTGGGGTAGGAGATGGTGGTGGTGGAGGTGGTAGTGGTGGTGGGGTAGGAGATGGTGGTGGTGGAGGTGGTAGTGGCGGTGGGGTTGGAGGTGGTGGTGGTGGAGGTGATAGTGGTGGTGGGGTAGGAGGTGGTGGTGGTGGAGGTGGTAGTGGTGGTGGGGTAGGAGATGGTGGTGGTGGAGGTGGTAGTGGTGGTGGGGTTGGAGGTGGTGGTGGTGGAGGTGATAGTGGTGGCGGGGTAGGAGGTGGTGGTGGTAGAGGTGGTAATGGTAGTGGTAGTGGTGGTGAGGTAGGAGGTGGTGGTGGAGATGGTAGTGGTGGTGGGGTAGGAGTTGAGTTGGTGGTGGGGTAGGAGTTGATGGTGGGGTAGGAGATGGTGGTGGGGTCGGAGGTGGTGGTGGTGGGTAAGGAGGTGGTAGTGGTGGAGGTGGTGGTGGTGTAGGAGGTTAGGGAAGTAGGAGGTTAGGGAGGTAGGAGTGGTTGATATAACCTTTTTCGCCTCCACTTAATTCCAGAACCCTGAGCCAGCCAGTCTATAGCATGCTGTTCTCCCCCTCACTGCGGCCGACTGTGGCACAGTGCCAGTGTTGTGTTTGGCCAGATGCAGGGAGTGTCGCACAGCTGGCAGGACACACACATATGCACATGCACACATAATAACATGCACACACACTGCTCTGAGAGGGCCAAGCCTGTCACACAGGCGTAATGATTTAGGACCCAAATGAGGTTTTACACTGGGCCCTGCTTGTTCCAGTCGCTTCACGGATCATTTACAGGCTACTATACCCTCTTCTACTGGGGCTACAGGTGGCTAATGGTGACACATACAATCACACACACACACACACACACACAAACGTGTACTCGCACACACACACACACACACCCACACACAGTCTGTGGTAATACTATCACTCTCCTAGCAGACAGAGTCGCTCAGTTGACTTTGAATGTGACTCAATAATGCAGTGAGTCTCAGAGCTGTCTTCTTTGAGAAGACCCAGGTTGAGACAGTTCCAATTTGTAAGTCGCTCTGGATAAGAGCGTCTGCTAAATGACTTAAATGTAAATGTAAATGTTAACTACTATAGCTACCTACAGGGAAACTGAATCCCACCCAGAATCAACCCCCAGTCCCTAAAACCAAGCCCATAGCTCCTAGTCCCTAGCCCATAGCTCCTAGCCCCTAGCCCATAGCTCCTAGTCCCTAGCCCTTAGCTCATAGCCCATAGCTCCTAGTCCCTAGCCCATAGCTCCTAGTCCCTAGCCCTGAGCTCATAGCCCATAGCTGCTAGCCGCTAGCCCTTAGCTCCTAGTCCCTAGCCCTTAGCTCATAGCCCTTAGCCCTTAGCCCATAGCTCCAAGTACCTAGCCCTTAGCTCATAGCCCATAGCTCCTAGCCCCTAGCCCATAGCTCCTAGTCCCTAGCCCTTAGCTCATAGCCCATAGCTGCTAGCCCCTAGCCCTTAGCTCCTAGCCCCAACCCGTAGCTCCTAGCCCCTAGCCCATACAGTGCCTTGCAAAAGTATTCATCCCCCTTGGCGTTTTTCCTATTTTGTTTCATTACAACCTGTAATTTAAATAGATTTTATTTGGATTTTATGTAATGGACATACACAAAATAGTCCAAATTGGTGAAGTGAAATGAAAAGAATAACTTTTTCAAAAAAACAAAAAAAAATGGAAAAGTGGTGCATGCACATGTATTCATCCCGTTTGCTATGAAGCCCCTAAATAAAGATCTGGTGCAACCAATTACCTTCAGAAGTCACATAATTAGTTCAATCTAAGTGTCACATGATCTGTCACATGATCTCAGTACATATACACCTGTTCTAAAAGACCCCAGAGTCTGCAACACCACTAAGCAAGGGGCACCACCAAGCAAGCGGCACCATGAAGACCAAGGAGCTCTCCAAACAGGTCAGGGACAAAGTTGTGGAGAAGTACAGATCAGGGTTGGGTTATAATAAAATATTTGGAACTTTGAACATCCCACGGAGCACCATTAAATTCATTACATTATTACATTATGTAAAGAATATGGCACCACGAAAACTCATGGACCAGGCAAGGAGGGCATTAATCAGTGAGGCAACAAAGAGACCAAAGATAACCCTGAAGGAGCTGCAAAGCTCCACAGCGGTGATTGGAGTATCTGTCCATAGGACTTTAAGCCGTACACTCTACAGAGCTGGGCTTTACGGAAGAGTGGCCAGAAAAAGCCATTTCTTAAAGAAAAAAATAAGCAAACACGTTTGGTGTTCGCCAAAAGACATGTGGGAGACTCCCCAAACATATGGAAGAAGGTACTCTGGTCAGTTGAGACTAAAATTGAGCTTTTTGGCCATCAAGGAAAAACGCTATGCCTGGTGCAAACCCAACACCTCTCATCACCCCGAGAACAACATCCCCACAGTGAAGCATGGTGGTGGCAGCATCATGCTGTGGGGATGTTTTTCATCGACAGGGACTGGGAAACTGGTCAGAATTGAAGGAATGATGGATGGTGCTAAATACAGGGAAATTCTTGTGGGAAACCTGTTTCAGTCTTTCAGAGATTTGAGACTGGGATGGAGGTTCACCATCCAGCAGGACAATGACCCTAAGCATACTGCTAAAGCAACACTTGAGTGGTTTAAGGGGAAACATTTAAATGTCTTGGAATGGCCTAGTCAAAGCCCAGACCTCAATCCAATTGAGAATCCAACTTGAAGGAGCTGGAGCAGTTTTGCCTTGAAGAATGGGAAAATATCCCAGTGGCTAGATGTGCCAAGCTTATAGAGACATAGCCAAGAGACTTGCAGCTGTAATTGCTGCCAAAGTTGGCTCTACAAAGTATTGACTTTGGGGGGGGGGGGGGGGGGGGTTTATGGATGCTCAAGTTTTCAGGTTTTTTGTTTTATTTCTTGTTCGTTTCACAATTAAAAATATATTATATCTTCAAAGTAGTAGGCATGTTGTGTAAATCAAATGATACAAACCCCCCAAACATATTTTAATTCCAGGTTGTAAGGCAACAAAATAGGAACAATGCAGAGGGGGTTGAATACTTTTACACGCCACTGTAGCTCCTAGTCCCTAGCCCATATCCCCTAGCCCATATCCCCTAGCCCATATCCCCTAGCCCATATCCCCTAGCCCATATCCCATTTTGTTTTAATTATTGCCAAAATAAGAATTGCTTTTTGAAAAAATAAATTCTTCACATTTTCAAACAGTACATTTATTTTTTCTGAAGGGGCTATGCATTTGGGTGAGGTTTTTTTCTCGCCTGAGTAGCCTCATTTCACAGCCAAAAATTCAATTAAACCATCTAGTGTTCAGTGAAATAATAACACAATTTCAAATACAGGTAGCCTAGTCAAATAATGAACATCCAATCACATTAACCGTTCCTCTCTGTGGGAAACCGTCACTTTTGCACTGACATTTAGAAACGAAACATGACAATTTGAAATTACGTACTTTCCTGTTGTCCTGGTTTACGGTGGTTTGCAGAAGAGGATGTCTGCCTTAATTGACCCCCCATAAACGTAACGGACATATACCAGGAGCTGTGCCAGGCCCGCCACGTCTGTCGACTCATCCAGCTGTAATGCATAGAATTTACTGGCTAGTATGCGAAGCAGTAATTGTTTCAAAACATCTCCTGCCATGTCACTGATGCGTCGTGAAACAGTGTTGCTTGATGAAGGCATTGTCTGTATAGTTTTTGGGCATTTTCCCCCAGCATTGTCCCAGCCATATCCGTGGCAGCAGGAAGAATTAAGTCCTCCACAATAGTATGAGGCATGCCTGTCCTAGCCACTCAGTAGCTCACCATATAAGACGCTTCTAGCCTCTTCTTATTAATGGTATCTGTTGCTTTTATACGTCTTACTACTCGAAATTGTCTTAATTCTCGCTCAAAGACTCCTGTGGCTTATTTTTTCAAATTGCCATGTCTTGTTTCTAAATGTCTGTGCGAGAGTGAAGGTTTCATCGAGTTGTGAGATAGTACTTTTGCACATATAACACACTGTGGCTGAGGAAAGGCACTACTCCCAACATAAGTGAACCCCAAATCAACGTAGTTCTCATCATATTTGCGCCTCTTCGATGGTCCAACGTCCCTGTCTGTTGTTCGGTGCTTTCCCGGGTAAGGGGGCAGTAGCTCTTCGGCTGCATCAGATTCACAACTGTCAGTGTCCATGCTAGCTGGCTAACAACAAATGTAGAATTACTGATGCTAGCATTGGATGTGCTCGTGGAAGCTTGTGTCATCGACAGGTGTAGGTGTAGTACTGCTGGTAGTAGCAGTACTACCAGTAGAGCTGGTATGTGTCTCTATGGACGCAGGCCTTACTTTTTTTTAACCATTTATCAATTTTTGAGCAAATGGAATGAGCAGTAATTACATTTGGCTACATACGGACCGTTGGAGGAATTCCCACGAGAGAGTAACGGTTAATGTGATTGGATGTTAATTATTTGACTAGGCTACCTGTATTTGACATTGTGTTGTTATTTCGCTGAACACTTGTTGGTTTAATTTAATAAAAAAAAAAAAGCGAATCACATTTTTATTTGATGTAACCCCAACGGAATTGCGCGTACCCCCCTACCCCAGTTTGGGAATACCTGTGTTAGAGGTTTCATGATGCTCGTATCTAAACCAAAACAGATCATGTTAAGATTGTTCTATAGATCAGTTGGGGTCTCTATAAGCTACAATATGAGGTCCTAAACCTGGCATGAAACTGTAACCTTGTAGGTGTGGGCTAATATACTCAAAATGTTTGCCATGGGGAAAGTTGAGCCAATGGCTATGGGTTAAGTTGAGCCAATGTCTTTCTCTCTCCCTCTCCCCTGTAATCTCTTTTCCCCCTCTCCTTCTATCTCTACCTCTCTCCATCCATCTTCTTCTGCCACCCCTCGCTCTCCCTCTCTATCTTTTTATCCTTCCCCTCTATATTTACCCCTCTCCATCCCTCTTTTTCTGTCTCCCCTCGCTCTCCCTATCTTCCTGTCTCCATTTCTCTGCTCACTCTACCCCTAGTGAGAGATAAAGTTTACAGCACTAGGATTAAGATTGGCTCAACTAGCACAAATACCATTCAAGCAAAAACGTTTTGACAGCAGAAACCAAGATTCAGCAACAATTTGGTTTCTCTCCCTGTGTGCTGTCACTGGTGAGTTTTTAAACACTTTTCCAGTGCCCAGATCATAGTCTCTATTTTACTCAGAAGGCTTTGGCAGCAGGGAGATCTTTCAAGATTGACATCGAAATTGGACTTCTGTCCATGTCCTGGGGACATCGGGAAATGCCTTCAAAACCGAACACTAGGGGCAACAGTGAACGTTATTACCATTAAGTAGGCTTGGATTTTGCTACGGTGTTGTGGATGACTCTGGAACAGAAAGTTGCGTGTTTGATCCCAGTGGACCCTGTCCCAAACCTTAACCATCTGAAATGAGTAACTCATTTGAACCTTTATTAACTTCGAAAGTTGACACTTCAACATTTGATGTTTGGAGAACGTACAGTGGCTTGCAAAAGTATTCAACCCCTTGGAATTTTTCCTATTTTGTTGCCATACAACCTGGAATTAAAATATACTTTTTGAGGGGTTTGTATCATTTGATTTATCATTTGAAGATGCAAAATATATATTTTTAATTGTGAAACAAACAAGAAATAAGACAAAAAAACCTGAAAACTTGAGTGTGCATAACTATTCTCCCCCCCCCCTAAGTCAATACTTTGTAGAGCCACCTTTTGCAGCAATTACAGCCGCAAGTCTCTTGGGTATGTCTCTATAAGCTTGGCACATCTAGCCACTGGGATCTTTGCCCATTCTTCAAGGAAAAACTGCTCCAGCTTCTTGAAGTTTGCTGTACACCAGCTCCAGCTTCTTGAAGTTTGCTGTACACCAGCGGAACCCATCCGTCTTTAAGTCATACCACAGATTCTCAGTTGGATTGAGGTCTGGGCTTTGACTAGGCCATTCCAAGACATTTAAATGTTTCCCCTTAAACCACTCAAGTGTTTCTTTAGCAGTATGCTTAGGGTCATTGTCCTGCTGGATGGTGAACCTCCATCCCAGTCTCAAATCTCTGGAAGACTGAAACAGGTTTCCCTCAAGAATTTCCCTGTATTTAGCACCATCCATCATTCCTTAAATTCTGACCAGTTTCCCAATCCCTGTCGGTGAAAAACATCCCCACAGGATGATGCTGCCACCACCATGCTTCACTGTCGGGATGTTGTTCTCGGGGTGATGAGAGGTGTTGGGTTTGCACCAGGCATAGCGTTTTTCCTTGATGGCCAAAAAGCTCAATTTTAGTCTCAACTGACCAGAGTACCTTCTTCCATATGTTTGGGGAGTCTCCCACATGTCTTTTGGCGAACACCAAACGTGTTTGCTTATTTTTTTCTTTAACCTCTCTGGGATATGTGGGACGGTAGCGTCCCACCTGGCCAACATCCAGTGAAAATGCAGAGCGCCAAATTCAAATAAATTACTCTAAAAATTAAACTTCCATGAAATCACACATTCAATATACCAAATTAAAGCTACACTTGTTGTGAATCCAGCCAACATGTCAGATGTAAAAAATCTGAATGGTTTGTCCTCAGGGTTTTGCCTGCCAAATAAGTTCTGTTATAGTCACAGACATGATTCAAACAGTTTTAGAAACTTCAGAGTGTTTCTATCCAATACCAATAATAATATGCATATATTAGCATCTGGGACTGAGTAGGACGCAGTTTACTCTGTGCACACTTTTCATCCAAACGTGAAAATGCCTCTCCCTATCCTAGAGAAGTTTTAAGCAATGGCTTTTTTCTGGCCATTCTTCGTGGACTATACGGCTTAAAGTGATCCAATGAACAGATACACCAATCTCCGCTGTGAAGCTTTGCATCTCCTTCAGGGTTATCTTTGGTATTTTGTTGCCTCTCTGATTAATGCCCTCCTTGCCTGGTCCGTGAGTTTTGGTGGGCGGCCCTCTCTTGGCAGGTTTGTTGTGGTGCCATATTCTTTACATTTTTTAATAATGTCACGGCCGATGCTGGAGAAGTGGACCAAAGTGGAGCGTGGTGAGTGTACATATCCTTTATTTTGGAATGACGCCAACAAAACAACAAACAAAAGAAACAACCGTGAAGCTTACAGGGCTAAGTGCCACAAACAAAGTCAACTTCCCACACTGAAAGGAGGGAAAAGGGCTACCTAAGTATGGTTCCCAATCAGAGACAACGATAGACAGCTGTCCCTGATTGAGAACCATACCCGGCCAAAACATAGAAATAAAAAACATAGAATGCCCACCCCAAATCACACCCTGACCAAACCAAATAGAGACATAAAAAGGCTCTCTAAGGTCAGGGCGTGACAAATAATGGATTTAATGGTGCTCATTGGGATGTTCAAAGTTTCAGATATTTTTCTATAACCCAACCCTGATCAGTACTTCTCCACAACTTTGTCCCTGACCTGTTTGGAGAGCTCCTTGGTCTTCATGGTGCCCCTTGCTTGGTGGTGCCCCTTGCTTGGTGGTGTTGCAGACTCAGGGGCCTTTCAGAACAGGTGCATATATACTGAGATCATGTGACAGATCATGTGACACTTAGATTGCACACAAGTGGACTTTATTTAACTAATGATGTGACTTCTGAAGGTAATTGGTTGCACCAGATATTATTTAGGGGCTTCATAGCAAAAGGGGTGAATACATATGCACGTACCGCTTATCCTTTTAAAAAAAAAAATATTTTTTTAAACAAGTAATTTTTTTCATTTCACTTCACCAATTTGGACTATTTTGTGTATGTCCATTACATGAAATCCAAATAAAAATCAATTTAAATTACAGGTTGTAATGCAACAAAATAGGTAAAACGCCAAGGGTGGTGAATACTTTTGCAAGGCACTGTAGATGAACGTCTAATTCTGCAGTGAGACTGTGAGAGCTTGTTGTAGGGTTAATGGTAAGATTGTAGCTCACCTGCTGCTGAAGAAATACACAGTAGTACAGTATAGTATACAACTTGAAAATGTATGACTTTCCAAATCATTCTCCCTCCTCTGCCAGTCAGCGGGAGTCAGACACACTGTGAAATCAGACAATGTGTGTGTTTGGAACCAATTAATCCACCTCTTTGATCAAGACTCAAATGAAGACGAATCTGACTCTATTTTTATTTGTGTTTTTATTTAGCCAAGTCTTTATGGAGCTCAGATTTACTCTACCAGACATTTTAGTGGAACCCTGAGTCAACACACACACACACACACACACACACACACACACACACACACACACACACACACACACACACACACACACACACACACACACACACACACACACACACACACACACACACACACACACACACACACACACACACACACACACACACACACACAAAACAATGCCAAAGGGGAGGCATTCTTCCCTCTATTTGATTATGGTCTGTGGTGAGGTTCTGGGCTTTAAAGACCCAGGGTAAAACCCTTAAATAAGTCAGCGCAGAGAGGGAGGGAGGGACACAGACAAACACACCCTCACACACAGATGACTTCAATGAGCCAGAGACCCAGCGTGACTAAAAATAAAGAGGCGATGTGGCTAAGAATAGCTGTGGACCGTGAGAGGAAGGGCTGATAAGCCCTGCGTCACACACATGCTGCTGGAGCATCATGCGATGGGATGCGGTGGCCGGGGGGCAACAAGGCAAATTACTAGCAGCTGTCTGGACGGTCTGTGAGCTGCTGCGGACAGAGGAGAGTGTCCAAACATGAAGGATTAATCATTCACTCCTAACCCGTGGCCACGTTCAAAACCTCAGGCACTCTGGACATTTATTTCCATTCATGTGCAGTGGTGGCACTTGCACCCGGTGTGTGTGTGTGTGTGTGTGTGTGTGTGTGTGTGTGTGTGTGTGTGTGTGTGTGTGTGTGTGTGTGTGTGTGTGTGTGTGTGTGTGTGTGTGTGTGTGTGTGTGTGTGTGTGTGTGTGTGTGTGTGTGTGTGTGTGTGTGTGTGTGTGTCACATTGAGAGCGATATGCTACGCCAGCAGTGTTGGTCAACATTTCATTCTGATCCCGCAGTGTAATTTTAGCTCTGCATGTGTAATGCTGTGAATGACTGCAATGATTAATTTCTCAATGGCCACAATGTAACTCAGGAACATTTGTTGTGGGCGAGGAGATAAATGATCCTGTCACTTCTAAGCCACCCCCGCTCTAGAGGACCTCTTCACTTAGGAATGTGGTTGTTTTTCATAATTATGTTTTTGTATTTGTCTTTGTGTATTTCCTGTGCTCATGCTTTGATTGTAGTATCTGTAACTTGTGTTGTGATCGAGAGAGAGAGATAAAGAGATGAAGAGAGAGAGAGAGTGTGTGAGAGAGAGATATAGAAAGAGAGAGTTTGAGTGAGAGAAAGCAAGAGAGGGGGAAAAAGAGAGAGAGTTTGAGTGAGTGAGGAGAACCTTTAACAGAACCTTAACATTCTAGAGCAATATTGACATATTTGGGCCCTGGCAGTAAAAAAAAAACCTGCAAATCATGGTTTTCCAGAAAAAAAACCTTGGTCTGACTATATCAGCATTGGGAAACTTTGCAATCAAAATTAAATTAGTCTAAATAAACATTCCAATTAGATTTTAGATCCAAATATTTGACAGTGTAATCCTACCAATAGCTCTTTACAGAAGTGAGGTTTGGGGGCCACTCAATAAACTGGACTTTAAAATGTGGGACAAACAACCAATTGAAGCTCTACATGCAGAATTCTGTTGGAAAATTCTACAAGTCCAAAGAAGTACACCAACTAATGCAGGTAGGGCAGAATTGCCCCGCTTTCCAATGGTAATGAAAAAACAAAAAAGATCATTAACATTTTTGCTACACCTAAATTCAAGTCCAAGTTCAAGACTCCAATTTAAAGCATTTCAAACCCAAGAGCTTAGCCCAGAAACCTCTCAGTCAGCTGGTGTTGGACCTAACCAACCAAGCTGAGCCCAGAAACCTCTCAGTCAGCTGGTGTTGGACCTAACCAACCAAATAAATCATTCAAATAAACTAAATCATGAACCAATCAAAGGACTTATATTTACAACATTGGAAAAACTAAACAAAATCCCAAAGCCGACTAAATTGCTGTTTGGCCCTAAACAGAGATTATGAATTGGCTGATTATCTCTACTCTGTCGGAGATACGAAGCAGAGACAGATCCTTACCAAGTACAGACTGAGTGACCACCAGGTTGATTATCTCTACTCTGTCGGAGATACGAAGCAGAGACAGATCCTTACCAAGTACCGGCTGAGTGACCACCGGTTGGTAATAGAAACCGGCAGCCATAAAAAGACATGGCTACCCAAAGAGGAGAGTGTATGTGGTCACTGCACAACAGTGGAGGTAGAAACAGAGATGCACTTTCTCCTTTACTATTCCTCACCAAGAGATTCATTATTCGCAGAAATTACTACATTTATTCGTAATTTTTATTTATTAAATCCAGAGGAAAAACAAAAAAATACTCATGGTCGAAGGTGCAACGACTCCTCTTGCAGCCAAATATGTATTTGCCTGCCATAACCCGAGGGACACTGAAAAATAACATCTGCTTAATAAGCAGTAACTTATTGATTATTATTATTATTATCATTCCAAATAGTAGTGGTATGGTAGTAGGGGTGATGGTAATGATAGCAGTTTAGTGATGGTGGTGGTAGTGGTAGTAGTAGTAATGATGATGATAGTTGTAGTACTGATGTAATGGTGAGGATGACAGTTAGTTCTAAGTTAGTTATATTTTCCATGTTTAGCCTCTTATATCTATTATATTATTACTATTGAATGTTACCATTTTATGGTAACAGAGAGTTGGAGAGAGTTGGAGAGAGTGTCACGTTCCTGACCTTATTTCTTTTCTTTAGTTTTTTTTTAGTTGCTCAGGTCGTGAGCTGGGTGGGTGTAGTCTATGTTATGTATTTCTATGTTTAGGTTGTCAATTGGCCTGATATGGTTCTCAATCAGAGGCAGGTGTTTTACGTTGTCTCTGATTGGGAACCATATTAAGGTAGCCTGTTTTCACTGTTTGTTTGTGGTTGATTGTTCCTGTTCGTGCGTTCATGTGTTTTATGTTCTCTAGTTCAGGACTGTAGCTTCGTTGGTTTTCGTTTGTTTATTGTTTTGTTCGTATTGAAGAAGTATTCTAATAAATATGGATACATACCACGCTGCGCTTTGGTCCTCCTCTCCTTCTACCGACGGAAGCCGTTACAGAGAGAGAGAGAGTTGAAGAGAGTTGGAGAGAGTTGGAGAGAGAGAGGGTTGGAGAGAGTTGGAGAGAGTTGGAGAGAGAGTTGGAGAGAGTTGGAGAGAGTTGGAGAGAGTTAGAGAGAGAGAGAGTTGGAGAGAATTGGAGAGAGTTGGAGAGAGAGAGAGTTGGAGAGAGTTGGAGAGAGTTGGAGAGAGTTGGAAAGAGTTGGAGAGAGAGAGGGTTGGAGAGAGTTGGAGAGAGTTGGAGAGAGAGAGAGTTGGAGAGAGTTGGAGAGAGAGAGAGTTGGAGAGAGTTGGAGAGAGTTGGAGAGAGTTGAAGAGAGAGAGGGTTGGAGAGAGTTGGAGAGAGTTGGAGAGAGAGTTGGAGAGAGTTGGAGAGAGTTGGAGAGAGAGAGGGCTGGAGAGAGTTGGAGAGAGTTGGAGAGAGAGAGAGTTGGAGAGAGTTGGAGAGAGAGAGAGTTGGAGAGAGTTGGAGAGAGAGAGAGTTGGAGAGAGAGAGGGTTGGAGAGAGTTGGAGAGAGAGAGAGTTGGAGAGAGTTGGAGAGAGAGAGAGAGTTGGAGAGAGAGAGAGTTGGAGAGAGTTGGAGAGTGAGAGAGAGTTGGAGAGAGAGTTGGAGAGAGAGTTGGAGAGTGAGAGAGAGGGGGGTAGAGTGAGTGAGAGAGGGAAATAGAGTCAATAAGGGGGTGAGTGAGAGAGAGAGAGAGCGTGAGAGTTATGGATGGGTTAAGTTTAGAAACTCTTAAAGTGGCAATCGTTAATTGGCACATCATTTTTGAACTTTTACAGTAATGATATATACCTATTGATTCTTTAAGAATATAAGTTGTAAATGCCTCAGGATCTTAGTTCAACTGTCACACTCCATGACAACCCAAAATATAAGCATATTTTTATTCCAATGACTGTAAATAATGTACATGTTAACAAACACTGTATATCCTCAAAACATGGCTCAAACTATAATTTTGACATCATGGATGGTCAGTCCTAGCATTGATAACTCTCTATGAATTTGAGAATTGTTTCTTTTCTCCCCATCCCTCAGCTTTTTACCAATATACTGTGACTGCTTTGTTATTGTAACTGCAGATTGCCCCTTTAGTAATTACAGTTAGGATCTGGGAGGAGAAGGATGAGCTCTTTCTAGATTCCTAGCTATTCCTAGATCTGTAGCCTACCTTCACAGCTTCTACCCAACGATGAGGAGAGGAATGTGGCTGAGGCCTCAGAGACTCGCCAGCAGCTGTCCATGGTGATAGCTTCATCCTCGTGTAGAAATGAGTGGCATGCGTCAAACACAACATCCAGAGGCATGATGCCAACA
>NC_092092.1:75192588-75210088 GCF_045679555.1 Salvelinus alpinus
CACACACACACACACACACACACACACACACACACACACACACACACACACACACACACACACACACACACACACACACACACACACACACACACACAACACAACACAAGACACACAAGTCATGTCCACAGCACTCACATTTCACTGGCACTCTGCACGTGCACTCCCTGAGTCCTCTGCAAGTGCACGTGCATGCTCACTAATGACTGGTTGCGTGTTCCTGTCCCTGAACAGATATGGGCATGTGAGTACACGTCTTTGTGCAGCTTTCTAAGAAATGACATAATGCCGAATGAAGCTAATGTTTAGGATTAAAGAAGCCTGGCAGACCCAGTGATTTAGCTAGTGATCTACATTCCACAGCTAATCCACTATAATACACGTGACCTCTCACCTCCCTCTTGGGTTTATTAGGCTATAAGCATATACAGTACATCTTGATTCCTTTCTAAATATTCTAATCTATTAATCCCTACAAATGACATGAGAATGGGTTTCAGTGACCGAACAGATTAGGAACGTGTGTGACTGTTGATGTAAACTCATATGATTGGCATGTGTAGTGTAAACTGCCCTTTACATTGAGAGGTGCCTTTTATATTATGTCATTTACATGGACAGGTGCAGTATGTGTAATGTAAACTGCCCTTTACATTATGTCATTTAAATGGATTGGCGCAGTATGTGTAGTGTAAACTGGCCTCTGCATTGTACAGGCCTATAATATTAACTACTGGATTAGTGGAGACAGATTGATTGATATCATTGCATTCATTCATGGCCTGGAGGAGGGTGGTACTCTCATGGGGATGGCAATCATACTCCTTCCACCTGTATTGTAATCGTATTGTATTTTACAGTATTGTATTGTACTTACTGGTATGTATTGTAGTGGTCCTGTGTAAGAGCATGGCACTAGCATCACCAGTATCACCCCCTGATCTGTTTCACCTGTCTTTGTGATTGTCTCCACCCCCCTCCAGGTGTCGCCCAGTTTCCCCATTATCCCCTGTGTATTTATACCTGTGTTCTCTGTTTGTCTGTTGCCAGTTCGTTTTGTTTCGTAAAGCCAATAAATTTCATCAAATGAGAAGACAATCTTGTAAAAAGAAAATTGAGCAATAGATTGTGAAAGGATGTGACTTTAAATGAAGATGGATTCCAATGTGAAACATGATGTATTTCTAGACGAAACTGAAAAAGTGTCTGTATGATTTCGTGTGTTGTGCTTAGACAATTGAAAATATGCTTAGGGGTTTGAAACAACTGACTTTTTGATGATCTGTTACGAGTTTTGTACTAAGAGTTGAGAAAATGTATCATCTCTCCCATTCACCCTTGTTGCTTTATATAGCTGCTACATGTCATGAATGGTCTGCTCCTTTGACAACAGTCCATGTTATGATGGCTCTGTTCTGTTTGACAACAGTCACCATATAACCATGTTATTAATGGTCTGTCCTGTTGACAACAGTCCCTATGCAACCATGTTATTAATGGTCTGTTCTGTTTGTCAACAGTCCCTATACAACCATGTTATTAATGGTCTGTTCTGTTTGTCAACAGTCCCTATACAACCATGGTATGAATGGTCTGTTCTGTTTGTCAACAGTCCCTATACAACCATGTTATGAATGGTCTGTTCTGTTTGTCAACAGTCCCTATACAACCATGGTATGAATGGTCTGTTCTGTTTGTCAACAGTCCCTATACAACCATGTTATTAATGGTCTGTTCTGTTTGTCAACAGTCCCTATACAACCATGTTATGAATGGTCTGTTCTGTTTGTCAACAGTCCCTATACAACCATGTTAGGAATGGTCTGTCCTGTTGACAACAGTCCCTATGCAACCATGTTATGAATGGTCTGTTCTGTTTGTCAACAGTCCCTATACAACCATGTTAGGAATGGTCTGTCCTGTTGACAACAGTCCCTATACAACCATGTTATGAATGGTCTGTTCTGTTTGACAACAGTCCCTATGCAACCATGTTATTAACTTCTCTGCGCTACGGATACCGGTAGCGGGTTTACATTCGACAACATACGGTGATCGCCACATAAATAGTCATATTAAACATTCCTGAAAATACAAGTGTCTCACATGCTTCAAATGCCTAGAGTCTTGCTAATCCAACTGCGTTGTCAGATTTAAAAAAGGAGTTACTGCGAAAGAATACGATGCGATTATCTGAGCACAGAGCCCCATACCAAAATACTATTTCAACCAGCACAGGCGTAACAAAATCACAGATTGCAATGAAATAAATCGTTTACCTTTGAAGATCTTGCTCTGTTTGCAATCCCAAGGCTCATTGTTACACAATGAATGGTCTTTTGTTCGGTTAAATCCATTTTTAAAGACTAACACAAAACATTTTGTGAACGCTTATCTCGTTGAATTTCGTGTCATTCAATTTTCGACTAAACATTCGACGTAAATACACAGACTAAACCTGACTTTATCCAGTCATGTTTGGTTTCCTTGCAATCAACTGTTTGTTTGTAACACAACCAAACATGATGGGTCATTTCGCGGGACGTATTGACCCAAAGAAACCGATTGGAAGACAACAAGTAACGACCTCATTGTGCACCAATTATATGACCGCTGTTTCGTTGATTGACTGTATTTTAACCCAATGACCACTGATCATCTTGAAATCTAGCTGGGTAGATAGCCAATGAGCAGAGGTAAACGCCAATATGTAATGTTTCTGTGTTGGAAGACCAACCCATGTAGTAAACTCCGGCGTAAAGACCGTCATTCGCCATTGAAGATTCATACTGGAAGGAGCCAAGCTCGTTACGCACAGCACTATTCCGGTAACACGCATCTTCAGCTGTTTATATATCGAACATCATGGCGAATAAGTAGGGAAAGCTAAATCTAAGACTAGATATACGAATGTAGACAAAATTATAGAGGAAATTGATCGTGAAAGTGAAACATATGCCTTTGGAAGACGACTCAGTTAAAAAAAAAAAAAAAAAATCGCCTTTATTTAACCAGGTAGGCTAGTTGAGAACAAGTTCTCATTTGCAACTGCGACCTGGCCAAGATAAAGCATAGCAGTGTGAACAGACAACAACACAGAGTTACACATGGAGTAAACAATAAACAAGTCAATAACATGGTAGAAAAAAAGAGAATCTATATACAATGTGTGCAAAAGGCATGAGGAGGTAGGCAATAAATCGAATAATTACAATTTAGCAGATTAACACTGGAGTGATAAATCATCAGATGATCATGTGCAAGTAGAGATACTGGTGTGCAAAAGAGCAGAAAGTAAATAAATAAAAGCAGTATGGGGGGTGAGGTAGGTAAATTGGGTGGGCTATATACCGATGGACTATGTACAGCTGCAGCGATCGGTTAGCTGCTCGGATAGCAGATGTTTAAAGTTGTTGAGGGAGATAAAAGTCTCCAAATTCAGCGATTTTTGCAATTCGTTCCAGTCGCAGGCAGCAGAGAACTGGAAGGAAAGGCGTCCAAATGAGGTTTTGGCTTTAGGGATGATCAGTGAGATACACCTGCTGGAGCGCGTGCTACGGGTGGGTGTAGCCATCGTGACCAGTGAACTGAGATAAGGCGGCACTTTACCTAGCATAGCCTTGTAGATGACCTGGAGCCAGTGGGTCTGACGACGAACATGTAGCGAGGGCCAGCCGACTAGGACATACAGGTCGCAGTGGTGGGTCGTATAAGGTGCTTTAGTAACAAAACGGATGGCACTGTGATAGACTGCATCCAGTTTGCTGAGTAGAGCATTGGAAGCTATTTTGTAGATGACATCGCCGAAGTCGAGGATCGGTAGGATAGTCTAGGATAGTAGTTAGCGACCATGACTCAAATGGAAGTATATTTTTTGAACGGAGAGGACATTGTTTTGGACTGGTAAGTTCCTCTCATGCTAATGCCATTGTTTGAAATTAATAATATAAATATTATTTGTGATTGTTTTTACATTTTATTTGCAATATATAAAAATGTAATGAAATGTGTAAAGTACACATTGGCTATACTTCCTCCAGCGGCATGCTTCCTCGACTCAGTCTAAATATTATGGATTAGAGGGAGCATGGTCGAGATGCGTGTGTCTGCCGTTCCACCCCACCCCCACATGAAATAGCCTATTTGAGGCAGGCCCACAACAATGGCCAAAGTGAAATGGAACAGCACTTTATGTTCCCTGTACTCTATATATATGTTTATTATACCTGTTGATACAGGGCTCATATGTGAAACTATTCTAACTGTACATTTTCATTCACAGTGACACTGACTCCGAATGGGAGCCCCCAGTGCCAACGTGTCCATCCCCCTCTGAAGCTGGTTCATCCAGCTGGACCCCTGCTGTCTCTGGCTCCACACCTCCCGGGACATCTAGAGGTAAACTGTTCATATTTACTCTTGAGATGCTGTCCTGTTGCACCCTCTACAACCACTGTGATTATTAGTGTCTGACCCTGCTGGTCATCTATGAACGTTTGAAAATCTGTTCTGTTATAATCTCCACCCGGCAAAGCCAGAAGAGGACTGGCCACCCCTCATAGCCTGGTTCCTCTCTAGGTTTCTTCCTAGGTTTTGGCCTTTCTAGGGAGTTTTTCCTAGCCACCGTGCTTCTACACCTGCATTGCTTGCTGTTTGGGGTTTTAGGCTGGGTTTCTGTACAGCACTTTGAGATATCAGCTGATGTATGAAGGGCTATATAAATAAAATTGATTAGATTTTTTGACAACAGTAACTATACAATCATGTTATGAATGGTCTGTTCTGTTTGACAACAGTCACTATACAACCATTTTATGAATGGTCTGTTCTGTTTGACAGCAGTCACTATACAACCATTTTATGAATGGTCTGTTCTGTTTGACAGCAGTCACTATACAACCATTTTATGAATGGTCTGTTCTGTTTGACAGCAGTCACTATACAACCATGTTATGAATGGTCTGTTCTGTTTGACAACAGTCCCTATACAACCATTTTATGAATGGTCTGTTCTGTTTGACAGCAGTCACTATTCCTCTTATGATGCCCCACCCACTTGACCCAGTTCCTGATGGAAGGGGATTGTTTTCCTCCTTCCATTCCATTCACAAACAAACAAAACAACTCTCACATATTTAGAACATTCATGACAACATTCATCAATCCGTGTGTGTGTGTGACAGCTCTTTGTGTGTCAGTCACTGGAGCAGATCCTCTAGGGTGAAGGTCCAGGAGTCCCACGCATTTCCCATGCTCACTCACACCAAACAGTGACTACTCACTGCTACTACTCTCTCTCTCTCTCTCCCTCTCCCTCTCCCTCTCCTTCTCTCTCGCTCTCGCTGTCTCTCCCTCTCCCTCTCCCTCTCCCTCTCCCTCTCCCTCTCTCTCTCTCTCCCTCTCCTTCTCTCTCGCTGTCTCTCCCTCTCTCTCTCTCTCTCCCTCTCCTTCTCTCACTATATCGTCTTTCTCTGTCTCTCTCCCTCTTTCTCTAACTCTCTCTCTTTCTCCCAGTCTCTTGTATTACCTTCCTCTCTGCTACAATCACACTATGAGTACATGTGCTTCCAGCCCCCCCTCCCCCCCTCCTCCCCCTGACCTCATCTGTGTATGAGGACAATTATCAAATGAGGACATTGTGTTTTGGCAGTTTTTTGGGGGGTCACTGACTTCATTTATTTATGTTTTTATTCGCAGCGTCGGACCTCCCACGTACACAAACACACCCCTCCATACATCCATGCCATAGAAACAGTCGTTGTTTTGAGTCACTTTGGACAGTTGGCAGGCCCCTCGCCATGCACTGCTTCTTGGAACATCATGTCCTACGGTGGTCAAAGCAGTCACAGCAGGCCCAACGTGAGCAGCAGAGAACGCTGTAGAAACTCAGGTTTCATTTACTCAACACATTTGTCCCATGTTCCAGTGTTTAAATTTTAAGATCTTATTCTCACAAGAGCGACACACACACACACACACACACACACACACACACACACACACACACACACACACACACACACACACACACACACACACACACACACACACACACACACACACACACACACACACACATATACATACATACATACACGATGACCCTCAGTCATGTGATGATGAGTAACTATGCCTGAGACCACACTTGCTCCCAGACCTAAATGCCAAGACTTCAGCTCAACACCCTAACAGTATTGTCACAGGGTCTAACTCTGATCACAGAAAGCCTCTGGTACGTACGTGCCTTGTGGCCAGTTAGACATTAGACATTTATATGTAAACACACCACCACCACCACCACCCACCTCCTAACCTCCAGACCTTCCCCAAACCTGAGCTGCTGGGCTGGCTAGGGGTCAGGGAGAGAGGCGCAGAGTGGGGCAGTGGGGCAGAGTGGGGAAGAGAGAGGCAGAGAGGGGAAGAGAGGGGCAGAGAGGGGAAGAGAGGGGCAGAGTGGGGCAGAGTGGGGCAGAGTGGGGAAGAGAGGGGCAGAGTGGGGCAGAGTGGGGCAGAGTGGGGCAGAGTGGGGAAGAGTGGGGAAGAGAGGGGCAGAGAGGGGCAGAGAGGGGAAGAGAGGGGAAGAGAGGGGCAGAGAGGGGCAGAGAGGGGAAGAGTGGCGCAGAGTGGGGCAGAGTGGGGAAGAGAGGGGCAGAGAGGGGAAGAGTGGGGCAGAGTGGGGCAGAGTGGGGCAGAGTGGGTAAGAGAGGGGCAGAGTGGGGCAGAGCGGGGCAGAGCGGGGCAGAGCGGGGCAGAGCGGGGAAGAGCGGGGCAGAGAGGGGCAGAGAGGGGCAGAGAGGGGCAGAGTGGGGCAGAGAGAGGCAGAAAGGGGAAGAGAGAGGCAGAGAGGCAGAGTGGGGCAGAGTGGGGCAGAGTGGGGCAGAAAAGGGAAGAGAGGGGCAGAATTGGGAAGAATGGGGCAAGGTTTGGCAGAGAGGGGAAGAGAGGGGCAGAGTGCGGCAGAGAGGGGAAGAGAGGGGCAGAGAGGGGAAGAGATGGGCAGAATTGGGAAGAATGGGGCAAGGTGGGACAGAGAGGGGAAGAGAGGGGAAGAGAGGGGCAGAATTGGGAAGAATGGGGCAAGGTGGGACAGAGAGGGGAAGAGAGGGGCAGAGAGGGGAAGAGAGGGGCAGAATTGGGAAGAATGGGTCAAGGTGGGGCAGAGAGGGGACTCCAGAGGAATGCAATGCTGCCCATCTGTCTACACAGAGCTGGCTTCCCTGGCACACAGCAGCAAGAGGATTTTATAACCTACACCTCTGACTATTTCCTAACTAGGATTATGTCCCAAATGACACCCTATTCCCTGTATAGTGCATTACTTTTGACCAAGGCCCGTAGAGTGTCATTTGGGACGCACCCCCGGGTTGTTGGTCATCACATTAGGGGTTTGTAAGCGCTTCTGTGCACACTCCTTCGGGTCAAAGTAGTCCGATCAAACATACAATTTTGGTTGTAATTGTGCAGTGATAAAACAACGTGAATTCAACTTCTAATAACCCAAAGAAACCCTCTACGAAAGTTCATTGAGGAATTCTGGTCTGAAGGCTTGTTTAACGTCTTCCAGTCAACAGTATTCACTTTATTTCCTATTCTAGGGGCGTAGTGGGAATGAATACAAACGTATCATCATCAGCTCAGCGTCTAGTTTCTTCTCCCCTTTCCTATTAGCCATGTGTGGAATGTCATTAACCTATTTAATGTATAGCCTATAAGCACGGCACAAAAATGAACATTCCTCATGCTTGCTGTTTAACCTATTCCTCTCTCAACCAATTGGAGTAAATGTTGGGATATGAAACTTATCTGAAACTTACCCTCGTTCTCTCACTTGCTGTTGGACAACCATCCACCTCCCCACCCCCATCATCTACAGTATAATAACCTTAAAGGGATAATCCACCCAACCAGCTACAGTATAATAACATTAAAGGGATAATCCACCCCCATCAGCTACAGTATAATTACCTTAAAGGGATAATCCACCCCCACCAGCTACAGTATAATAACATTAAAGGGATAATCCACCCCACCAGCTACAGTGTAATTACCTTAAAGGGATAATCCACCCCACCAGCTACAGTGTAATTACCTTAAAGGGATAATACACCCCACCAGCTACAGTGTAATTACCTTAAAGGGATAATCCACCCCCACCATCTACAGTATAATAACCTTAAAGGGATAATCCACCCCCACCATCTACAGTATAATAACCTTAAAGGGATAATCCACCCCCACCATCTACAGTATAATAACCTTAAAGGGATAATCCACCCCCACCATCTACAGTATAATAACCTTAAAGGGATAATCCACCCCCACCAGCTACAGTATAATTACCTTAAAGGGATAATCCACCCCCACCATCTACAGTATAATAACCTTAAAGGGATAATCCACCCCCACCAGCTACAGTATAATTACCTTAAAGGGATAATACACCCCACCAGCTACAGTATAATTACCTTAAAGGGATAATCCACCCCCACCATCTACAGTATAATAACCTTAAAGGGATAATACACCCCACCAGCTACAGTATAATTACATTAAAGGGATAATCCACCCCCACCAGCTACAGTATAATTACCTTAAAGGGATAATCCACCCCCCACCAGCTACAGTATAATAACCTTAAAGGGATAATCCACCCCCACCATCTACAGTGTAATTACCTTAAAGGGATAATCCACCCCCATCAGCTACAGTGTAATTACCTTAAAGGGATAATCCACCCCCATCAGCTACAGTGTAATTACCTTAAAGAGATAATCCACCCCCACCATCTACAGTGTAATTACCTTAAAGGGATAATCCACCCCACCAGCTACAGTATAATAACCTTAAAGGGATAATCCACCCCACCAGCTACAGTATAATTACCTTAAAGGGATAATCCACCCCCACCAGCTACAGTATAATAACCTTAAAGGGATAATCCACCCCACCATCTACAGTATAATTACCTTAAAGGGATAATCCACCCCCACCAGCTACAGTATAGTAACCTTAAAGGGATAATCCACCCCACCAGCTACAGTGTAATTACCTTAAAGGGATAATCCACCCCCCACCAGCTACAGTATAATAACCTTAAAGGGATAATCCACCCCACCAGCTACAGTATAATTACCTTAAAGGGATAATCCACCCCCACCAGCTACAGTATAATAACCTTAAAGGGATAATCCACCCCCACCAGCTACAGTATAATAACCTTAAAGGGATAATCCACCCCCCCCACCAGCTACAGTATAATTACCTTAAAGGGATAATCCACCCCCACCAGCTACAGTATAATTACCTTAAAGGGATAATCCACCCCCACCAGCTACAGTATAATAACCTTAAAGGGATAATCCACCCCACCAGCTACAGTGTAATTACCTTAAAGGGATAATCCACCCCCACCAGCTACAGTATAATAACCTTAAAGGGATAATCCACCTCAAACCACTAATGCCTATTGACACAGTAACACTAATATCTTACAATAATATTTTTTTGTGAACAAATGTTTAATTTTGTCGGTAGAAACATGTGAAAATCGTTTTGTTAAATCTGTTGCAGCTCAAATCTTTTCCACAATCGGATCACTTACATGTTAAATCATGGGGGAAAATGGGATTTTACCTTCTGATAGAACATAGGCTTTCACCAAATTGACAGGAGTTTCATGATTTTTATTTCTTTTTTTTATACCTCTATGTATCTCTGTCTCTATTGTTACAACCTGCCTCATAGTTTGTAACAACAAAGGGAGGCCACGCATGACTGAAACGTAAAAAGGAATAAATGTATTAAACTAAATAATAATAAATATAAAAATATAACATAAACTGTGAACGTCTGTAAGATCAGTAGTGTGTGCAGTGTGTGGATGAGTGGAGAGGGTGTTGAATGATGAAAACAAACCAAAAACACAAAAGGTGCTGGAAGCCAGCCTGCCAGTCAGGGAACAGAGAGAGTTGGCTGATGTGCCCACCCTTTAAAGCCTGCAGGCCAAACCTGCCCAGGTGCACCACATCAGCTGACAATCCTCCCAGCTCTGCCCACTGGCATCCTGCAACAAACAGACAACCAAACAGGAGATCCCAGCAGATTTGGAGGGACGTCACACTATGTATCTCTGTCTCTATGTATCTCTGTCTATCTGTCTCTATGTATCTCTGTCTCTATGTATCTCTGTCTCTATGTATCTCTGTCTCTACGTATCTCTGCATCTCTGTCTCTATGTATCTCTGTCTCTATGTATCTATGTATCTCTGTCTCTATGTATCTCTGTCTCTATGTATCTCTGTCTCTATGTATCTATGTATCTCTGTCTCTATGTATCTATGTCTCTATGTAGCTCTATGTATCTCTGTCTCTATGTATCTCTGTCTCTATGTATCTCTGTCTCTATGTATCTCTGTCTCTATGTCTCTATGTATCTCTGTCTCTATGTATCTATGTATCTCTGTCTCTATGTATCTATGTCTCTATGTAGCTCTATGTATCTCTGTCTCTATGTATCTCTGTCTCTATGTATCTCTGTCTATATGTATCTCTGTCTATCTGTCTCTATGTATCTCTGTCTCTATGTATCTATGTATCTCTGTCTCTATGTATCTCTGTCTCTCTGTCTCTATGTATCTCTGTCTCTCTGTCTCTATGTATCTCTGTCTCTATGTATCTCTGTCTCTCTGTCTCTCTGTCTCTATGTATCTCTGTCTCTCTGTCTCTATGTATCTCTGTCTCTATGTATCTCTGTCTCTCTGTCTCTATGTATCTCTGTCTCTCTGTCTCTATGTATCTCTGTCTCTCTGTCTCTATTTATCTCTGTCTCTATTTATCTCTGTCTCTATGTATCTCTGTCTCTATGTATCTCTGTCTCTATGTCTCTCTGTCTCTATGTATCTCTGTCTCTCTGTCTCTATGTATCTCTGTCTCTCTGTCTCTATTTATCTCTGTCTCTATTTATCTCTGTCTCTATGTATCTCTGTCTCTATGTATCTCTGTCTCTCTGTCTCTATTTATCTCTGTCTCTATGTATCTCTATCTCTCTGACTCTATGTATCTCTGTCTCTATGTCTCTATGTATCTCTGTATCTCTCTCTCTGTATCTCTCTCTATGTATCTCTGTCTCTATGTAGCTCTATGTATCTCTGTCTATGTATCTCTGTCTCTATGTAGCTCATGTATCTCTGTCTCTATGTATCTCTGTCTCTATGTATCTATGTCTCTATGTAGCTCTATGTATCTCTGTCTCCATGTATCTCTGTCTCTATGTATCTCTGTCTCTATGTATCTCTGTCTCTATGTCTCTATGTATCTCTGTCTCTATGTATCTATGTATCTCTGTCTCTATGTATCTATGTCTCTATGTAGCTCTATGTATCTCTGTCTCTATGTATCTCTGTCTCTATGTATCTCTGTCTATATGTATCTCTGTCTATCTGTCTCTATGTATCTCTGTCTCTATGTATCTATGTATCTCTGTCTCTATGTATCTCTGTCTCTCTGTCTCTATGTATCTCTGTCTCTCTGTCTCTATTTATCTCTGTCTCTATTTATCTCTGTCTCTATGTATCTATGTCTCTATGTATCTCTGTCTCTATGTATCTCTGTCTCTATGTATCTCTGTCTATCTGTCTCTATGTATCTCTGTCTCTCTGTCTCTATGTATCTCTGTCTCTCTGTCTCTATTTATCTCTGTCTCTATTTATCTCTGTCTCTATGTATCTCTGTCTCTATGTATCTCTGTCTCTCTGTCTCTATTTACCTCTGTCTCTATGTATCTCTGTCTCTCTGTCTCTATGTATCTCTGTCTCTCTGTCTCTATGTATCTCTGTGTCTCTGTCTCTATTTATCTCTGTCTCTATTTATCTCTGTCTCTATGTATCTCTGTCTCTCTGTCTCTATTTATCTCTGTCTCTATGTATCTCTGTCTCTCTGTCTCTACATATCTCTGTCTCTATGTATCTCTGTCTCTACATATCTCTGTCTCTATGTATCTTTGTCTCTCTGTCTCTATGTATCTCTGTCTCTATGTATCTCTGTCTCTCTGTCTCTATGTATCTCTGTCTCTCTGTCTCTATGTATCTCTGTCTCTCTGTCTCTATTTATCTCTGTCTCTATTTATCTCTGTCTCTATGTATCTCTGTCTCTATGTATCTCTGTCTCTATGTCTCTCTGTATCTCTGTCTCTCTGTCTCTATTTATCTCTGTCTCTATTTATCTCTGTCTCTATGTATCTCTGTCTCTATGTATCTCTGTCTCTATGTCTCTCTGTCTCTATGTATCTCTGTCTCTCTGTCTCTATGTATCTCTGTCTCTCTGTCTCTATTTATCTCTGTCTCTATTTATCTCTGTCTCTATGTATCTCTGTCTCTATGTATCTCTGTCTCTCTGTCTCTATTTATCTCTGTCTCTATGTATCTCTATCTCTCTGACTCTATGTATCTCTGTCTCTATGTCTCTATGTATCTCTGTATCTCTCTCTCTGTATCTCTCTCTATGTATCTCTGTCTCTATGTAGCTCTATGTATTTCTGTCTATGTATCTCTGTCTCTATGTAGCTCATGTATCTCTGTCTCTATGTATCTCTGTCTCTATGTATCTATGTCTCTATGTAGCTCTATGTATCTCTGTCTCCATGTATCTCTGTCTCTATGTATCTCTGTCTCTATGTATCTCTGTCTCTATGTCTCTATGTATCTCTGTCTCTATGTATCTATGTATCTCTGTCTCTATGTATCTATGTCTCTATGTAGCTCTATGTATCTCTGTCTCTATGTATCTCTGTCTCTATGTATCTCTGTCTATATGTATCTCTGTCTATCTGTCTCTATTTACCTCTGTCTCTATGTATCTCTGTCTCTCTGTCTCTATGTATCTCTGTCTCTCTGTCTCTATGTATCTCTGTGTCTCTGTCTCTATTTATCTCTGTCTCTATTTATCTCTGTCTCTATGTATCTCTGTCTCTATGTATCTCTGTCTCTCTGTCTCTATTTATCTCTGTCTCTATGTATCTCTGTCTCTCTGTCTCTACATATCTCTGTCTCTATGTATCTCTGTCTCTACATATCTCTGTCTCTATGTATCTTTGTCTCTATGTATCTCTGTCTCTATGTATCGCTATCTCTACGTATCTCTGTCTCTATGTATCTCTGTCTCTATGTATCTCTGTCTCTATGTATCTCTGTCTATCTGTCTCTATGTATCTCTGTCTCTATGTATCTCTGCATCTCGGTCTCTATGTATCTCTGTCTCTATGTATCTCTGTCTCTATGTATCTCTGTCTATATGTATCTCTGTCTATCTGTCTCTATGTATCTCTGTCTCTATGTATCTATGTATCTCTGTCTCTATGTATCTCTGTCTCTCTGTCTCTATGTATCTCTGTCTCTCTGTCTCTATGTATCTCTGTCTCTATGTATCTCTGTCTCTCTGTCTCTCTGTCTCTATGTATCTCTGTCTCTCTGTCTCTATGTATCTCTGTCTCTATGTATCTCTGTCTCTCTGTCTCTATGTATCTCTGTCTCTCTGTCTCTATGTATCTCTGTCTCTCTGTCTCTATTTATCTCTGTCTCTATTTATCTCTGTCTCTATGTATCTCTGTCTCTATGTATCTCTGTCTCTATGTCTCTCTGTCTCTATGTATCTCTGTCTCTCTGTCTCTATGTATCTCTGTCTCTCTGTCTCTATTTATCTCTGTCTCTATTTATCTCTGTCTCTATGTATCTCTGTCTCTATGTATCTCTGTCTCTCTGTCTCTATTTATCTCTGTCTCTATGTATCTCTATCTCTCTGACTCTATGTATCTCTGTCTCTATGTCTCTATGTATCTCTGTATCTCTCTCTCTGTATCTCTCTCTATGTATCTCTGTCTCTATGTAGCTCTATGTATCTCTGTCTATGTATCTCTGTCTCTATGTAGCTCATGTATCTCTGTCTCTATGTATCTCTGTCTCTATGTATCTATGTCTCTATGTAGCTCTATGTATCTCTGTCTCCATGTATCTCTGTCTCTATGTATCTCTGTCTCTATGTATCTCTGTCTCTATGTCTCTATGTATCTCTGTCTCTATGTATCTATGTATCTCTGTCTCTATGTATCTATGTCTCTATGTAGCTCTATGTATCTCTGTCTCTATGTATCTCTGTCTCTATGTATCTCTGTCTATATGTATCTCTGTCTATCTGTCTCTATGTATCTCTGTCTCTATGTATCTATGTATCTCTGTCTCTATGTATCTCTGTCTCTCTGTCTCTATGTATCTCTGTCTCTCTGTCTCTATTTATCTCTGTCTCTATTTATCTCTGTCTCTATGTATCTATGTCTCTATGTATCTCTGTCTCTATGTATCTCTGTCTCTATGTATCTCTGTCTATCTGTCTCTATGTATCTCTGTCTCTCTGTCTCTATGTATCTCTGTCTCTCTGTCTCTATTTATCTCTGTCTCTATTTATCTCTGTCTCTATGTATCTCTGTCTCTATGTATCTCTGTCTCTCTGTCTCTATTTACCTCTGTCTCTATGTATCTCTGTCTCTCTGTCTCTATGTATCTCTGTCTCTCTGTCTCTATGTATCTCTGTGTCTCTGTCTCTATTTATCTCTGTCTCTATTTATCTCTGTCTCTATGTATCTCTGTCTCTCTGTCTCTATTTATCTCTGTCTCTATGTATCTCTGTCTCTCTGTCTCTACATATCTCTGTCTCTATGTATCTCTGTCTCTACATATCTCTGTCTCTATGTATCTTTGTCTCTCTGTCTCTATGTATCTCTGTCTCTATGTATCTCTGTCTCTCTGTCTCTATGTATCTCTGTCTCTCTGTCTCTATGTATCTCTGTCTCTCTGTCTCTATTTATCTCTGTCTCTATTTATCTCTGTCTCTATGTATCTCTGTCTCTATGTATCTCTGTCTCTATGTCTCTCTGTATCTCTGTCTCTCTGTCTCTATTTATCTCTGTCTCTATTTATCTCTGTCTCTATGTATCTCTGTCTCTATGTATCTCTGTCTCTATGTCTCTCTGTCTCTATGTATCTCTGTCTCTCTGTCTCTATGTATCTCTGTCTCTCTGTCTCTATTTATCTCTGTCTCTATTTATCTCTGTCTCTATGTATCTCTGTCTCTATGTATCTCTGTCTCTCTGTCTCTATTTATCTCTGTCTCTATGTATCTCTATCTCTCTGACTCTATGTATCTCTGTCTCTATGTCTCTATGTATCTCTGTATCTCTCTCTCTGTATCTCTCTCTATGTATCTCTGTCTCTATGTAGCTCTATGTATTTCTGTCTATGTATCTCTGTCTCTATGTAGCTCATGTATCTCTGTCTCTATGTATCTCTGTCTCTATGTATCTATGTCTCTATGTAGCTCTATGTATCTCTGTCTCCATGTATCTCTGTCTCTATGTATCTCTGTCTCTATGTATCTCTGTCTCTATGTCTCTATGTATCTCTGTCTCTATGTATCTATGTATCTCTGTCTCTATGTATCTATGTCTCTATGTAGCTCTATGTATCTCTGTCTCTATGTATCTCTGTCTCTATGTATCTCTGTCTATATGTATCTCTGTCTATCTGTCTCTATTTACCTCTGTCTCTATGTATCTCTGTCTCTCTGTCTCTATGTATCTCTGTCTCTCTGTCTCTATGTATCTCTGTGTCTCTGTCTCTATTTATCTCTGTCTCTATTTATCTCTGTCTCTATGTATCTCTGTCTCTATGTATCTCTGTCTCTCTGTCTCTATTTATCTCTGTCTCTATGTATCTCTGTCTCTCTGTCTCTACATATCTCTGTCTCTATGTATCTCTGTCTCTACATATCTCTGTCTCTATGTATCTTTGTCTCTATGTATCTCTGTCTCTATGTATCGCTATCTCTACGTATCTCTGTCTCTATGTATCTCTGTCTCTATGTATCTCTGTCTCTATGTATCTCTGTCTATCTGTCTCTATGTATCTCTGTCTCTATGTATCTCTGCATCTCGGTCTCTATGTATCTCTGTCTCTATGTATCTCTGTCTCTATGCATCTCTGTCTCTATGTCTCTATGTATCTCTGGCTCTATGTTTCTATGTATCTCTGTCTCTATGTCTCTATGTAGCTCTATGTATCTCTGTCTCTATGTAGCTCTATGTATCTTTGTCTCTATGTATCTCTGTCTCTATGTATCTATGTATCTCTGTCTCTATGTATCTCTGCCTCTATGTATCTATGTATCTCTGTATCGCTGTCTCTATGTATCTATGTATCTCTGTCTATCTGTCTCTATGTATCTCTGTCTCTGTGTATCTCTGTCTCTCTGTCTCTATGTATCTCTGTCTCTATGTATCTCTGTCTATCTGTCTCTATGTATCTCTGTCTCTATGTATCTCTGTCTCTCTGTCTCTATGTATCTCTGTCTCTCTGTCTCTATGTATCTCTGTCTCTATGTATCTCTGTCTCTGTGTATCTATGTCTCTATGTAGCTCTATGTATCTCTGTATCTATGTATCTCTGTCTCTATGTATCTCTGTCTCTATGTATCTCCGTCTCCACTCCTCACTCTCCTCTCCCTTCATCTCTCCTCATCTCTTGTCCTCTCCCATCTGTCCTCCTCCCCTCCCTTCTCCTCCCCACTCCTCTTCTCCTCTCTTCTCCGCTCATCTTCTCTCCACTTCTCTTGTCTTTACTCCTCACCTCTCCTCCCCTTTCCTCCCTCATCTCCTCAATTACCTATCATCTCCTCCCTCTACTATCCGCTCTTCTCGTCTCCTCTCCTCTCTTCTTGTCTCGTCTCGTCTCCTCTCCTCTCTTCTCGTCTCCTCTCCTCTCTTCTTGTCTCCTCTCTTCTCCTCTATTCTCTTCTCTTCTCCTCTCCTCTCTTCTCCTCTCATCTTTTCTCCACTTCTCTTGTCTTTACTCCTCACCTCTCCTCCCCTTTCCTCCCTCTACTCATCAATTACCTCTCCTCTCCTCCCTCTACTATCCGCTCTTCTCGTCTCGTCTCCTCTCCTCTCCTCTCCTCTCTTCTCGTCTCCTCTCCTCCCTCTACTATCCTCTCTTCTCTTCTCTTCTCATCTCCTCTCCTCTCCTCTCCTCTCCTCTCCTCTCCTCTCCTCTCCTCTCCTCTCCTCTCCTCTCCTCTCCTCTCCTCTCCTCTCCTCTCCTCTCCTCTCCTCCCTCTACTATCCTCTCTTCTCTTCTCATCTCCTCTCCTCTCCTCTCCTCTCCTCTCTTCTTGTCTCCTCTCCTCTCCTCTCCTCTCCTCTCCTCTCCTCTCCTCTCCTCTCCTCTCCTCTCCTCTCCTCTCCTCTCCTCTCCTCTTCTCCTCTCCTCTCCTCTCCTCTCCTCTCTTCTCGTCTCCTCTCCTCCCTCTACTATCCTCTCTTCTCTTCTCATCTCCTCTCATCTCATCTCCTCTCCTCTCGTCTCCTCTCCTCTCTTCTCGTCTCCTCTCTTCTTGTCTCCTCTCATCTCCTCTCCTCTCTTCTCGTCTCCTCTCATCTCCTCTATTCTCTTCTCTTCCC